>NW_011966925.1:0-4538 GCF_000949405.1 Vollenhovia emeryi | reverse complement strand
CATTACAGGTACGTCTAGGTAATGTGAGATGACTAGACACATTATTTTTCTCACTAATATTATTTCTCTTTTTAGAGACACCAAAGGCAAAGTATACCGTCACTATCAATTTTTCACCTGGTTGAACAATCTCCAAACACGACTTGGGTGAATTTCTCGTCTAGTGCCTCGAAAATCCGTATTATTACTAATAACTCTGTGGCATCACCAAGATGCGAGAAGAAATGTAGGGATATATAAATAATGAGATGAGTGTATTTTTTTCTAGTGGAAAAATAAATATGTATATGTAAATCTCTGTTATCGATAAGTTTGGCATTTGTTCGTAATTGACTCGAATTGTACGAGTTGGATGGAAAAAAATGTGTCAAGCGCATTGCGTTCTGTCGCTGGAATATAAGGAACGTAGAAAGAATAATATTCGAAATAAATAGAAGCGTTTCCCCCGGCGAGGAAAATTGTACTAAGAAGCTGAGGACGAATCCGCCTGCTGATCCATCCACAGGAATGATAAAAATAGCTATACTGTAAAGCTTGAAAAATAAGTGCAGCGCTCTATTTCGCAACTTATAAATAAGGACAAAATTTTATGTATCCAGTGCCTCGTCCGCGTCGCCCAACCGAGCTGGAAAGTCACATGCACGTTCAATCGAGAACGATTTCATGTTCCGCAAGCGCAAGACAATCGATATGTACTAATGAACATGATTTCCTAAGCGACAGGACTGTCAAGTTCTTTGTTAGGCAATGTGCTAGCTTATCTAGTCCTGCTCCCGGTTTTGTTCTACATGAACCATATTCGTTTTTCATTAAGTACCTAATTTCAATCGACGTGAAAGGCCTCTCGTTGACCTCTGCGTGGAGCCCGTTCTGAGATTCTGCGGTAACACTAGTATCACAATTTCTTTACCATATGTGTCTTTTGCGACTGCATACGCATGTCGAAAAACTTTGATAGTTGAAACGCTGGCATCGGGGGCGGCGGGGGCGGCGGCGGCGGCGGTGATTGCACGGCGGAACAATCATCTCGCTCCTTAAATCTTGTTCTGCCGAGAGGCGGACTGGCGGTTATGATGTCGTTAATACCGTATGCTTTGAACGGATCGCACACCTTGTATCCGTTCTTGTAGTAAAAGACCTCTTGCCCGACCGTCTTCAGGTAGATGTTCTTCAGGCCTCTTTTCGCGACGTATTCTTCCATGCCGCGTAACAGTCTAGACCCTAATCCTTGAGATCTATACCGATAGTCGATTACAACTAAAATATCGCAGACATGTAATTCCTTTCGTCATGGTATACTGGTGGGATTTGACTTGCATGTTTTAAATTAATTAACTTCTTAATTCTAGTGGTGTATATATGCATTTAAGCTGTTATTTATTTCTGTCTTTGCTTACCAGACTCTATGAAACAGCTAACTTTCGACCTGGCCACCAGAAAGATCTTGCAGTGCCCGAGAACCTTGTTTTCATTATTAATTAGAACCAGACATGTAGGAAAATTGTCGCAAGACACACTTAGAGATTTCATTCTGCAATGTAACAATACAAAAGCTCTTAATTCCATCGACACGTCCTGCTTTCCAAGATCTTCTAGGTCAAGGGGAGAAATAACACACCGTGCAGTCTCGCTTCGAGGCCATTCAGAATTAAGCAATTTACAACAGTCTCGGATCAAGTCAGGCCGATGGTGAAGAGGTATCACTACATACTTAACGTTGTTTTCCGTCATAGCTTGCCTGCAACTAAACGATGGATATTGTTAGATACACTTCAGAGCCTCGCCCAATCAGATTGTTAAAGGGACGTCGAGAGATATTTATTCTTCAAATATATATTACTATTTTCTCACGCATATAACCCGCACAGAACAAAAACCTCCAATGGATGTTCATTAGACGTCCACCATGGAGATGCAAAACCTCCATTAGACGTCCACGTAAAATCTTATGGATCTCTAATAGACATCCACAGTTCCGCATTTGCTACTTCCATTGGACATCCATTAGCATACTCATAGATGTCATATGGATGTAATAAAGAGTAATTATAGATATTTAAGAAAACTGATGAAATATATAATCTATACTCTTTTAATCTGTTTGACTGCGCTATCTTTTAATATGTTCTGTCTTTTTATTTATAATCTTATCGGACTGACTGCGTATATGTTGTTTTAAATTTTAATTTGTATTCCTAGCTTAATAATGTTCTAAATTGTGTTCTTTTTTATTATACTGAAGATGGTCATCCAATAAGGACCGAAACGTCTATATCCATTTATAATTAAATGTTTTTTGAACACTGCTATCCTGTTCTGGCTTTGAGCCCTTTATTTCATTTGAAATATATAATATTACATATTTTTAAATATACTTTCAATACATTTGAAAATTATAATTAACATTTATATTAAAATTAAATATTGTTTTGGTAAAAACGTGAAAAGATAATATAAAAGAAAGAAATATAATAAAAAGATAATACATGTATGTACAAATATACATATCCATGTATCATCTGTCATAGATATCCATTAGACATCTGTAATAGATTTACAGACTATATATTTATCGCTAAGATAATATGGGAGTTCTATTAGAGGTCTATTCAACATCCATCGTGGAGATAGATGTTCCATGGAACTATGGAGGTTATATGGACTCATGTTCTGTGTGGTAATTGTCTTAAATCTGTTTACTTACTCACTTTCGTCTGATTATCATAGTTCTCTACTCTGTGTCTTTTAAGTTTTTACACTTTCTCCCGCAGAAATACATAAAATTTGTTTCTCACAAGTATTTTCTAATCCTTTATTCTTGAAAGTAAAATGGAATAAGTACAGAAACATCTCCTTTTACAAAAAATCTACAATTTCAAATCGACACGTATCTACTCGATCCCTTCAATCAAATCTCCTTTGACGCGCACACATACCCACCTGTCATACCTAAAAATACACCATACGAACGGAACAGCCACACGAGCTTGACACTGCTATAAAACAAGCGCCAAGAGTCTGCTTCTTCTTCTTTATCTTTCCAATGGCACTCGGATCAAGCACTGAGCCAACACGGCCACGACCACGGCACTGCCAGCCGAGAACGTTTGCCCAGTTGGAGTGGGGATGATTCTTCATGCGCGCGCGCGCGCACACACGCACACACACACATACACACACACACGGTATATAAAAGATAATTTCAATGAATAAGTGCCAGGCAATCTCCTCTCAAAAAAGTTATATTTTCGAAAATATATGCGTATTGAATTAATATCCTGAAAGTCAAAATATCATTATATAATGATTTTATGACGAGTCACTGCCCAGATAGCACAAAGACGTTTAAAAGACGACTAAAAGATGACAGATTTTCGTCATGGATGTCTTTTAGGTAGAGCCAATAGTCGATAAAAAGATGACTAAAAGACGTCTTATGTCCCACTAAATGTCGACTTATAGCCGAGACTAAAAGATGGCTAAAAGACGTCTGATATTAGGCATCTTTTAGTCGTCTTTTACAATTGCATTATGGATATGTTTTTGTTTTTTATACTTGTATTTATGAGGTGTAAATAAAATTTAAAAAATAATTTAAAAATTAACATTTTATTATATGTATATGTGTATTTACCCAAATAGCACATGACGTCCTCAGGATCATCCTGAATATGTCCTAGGACGTCCTGGGATGCATTGAGGAAAATTGTATATTCTCAGGACGTTTTTGGGATGACCTTAGGATGTTTTTTATAGGATATCCTTAGAATTTCTTTAGGATATATTTAGGAGAACATGAAGACGTACTCAGTAAAGCCACAGAACATATTGAGAGCAGTATAAAGGCATGTTCGGAAAAGCCATTGAACGTCCAGTATAAATACAGAGACGACGTCCTAAGGACATTTTTATAGGACATTTTTAGGATTTCTCTGAAATATTCGATCTTATACACAAATATCACTGATGTGATAATACATATTGTATTATGAATCAGCAAATAATGAAATTATTGATATCACTGGTCAATTATCACAGGTACTATTTTTTATGAATGTTTATTATAGATATTTTGTGCGTGTGTGTGTGTATGTGTGCGCGCGTGCGTGTGTTTGTGCGTGTGTGCGTTTAAACATATACAACAAATTTCACAAATTCTGCTTAATTTTCTCGCAATTTGGAGGTCAGATCCATGATGTTATTAATTTTTGCTTCCTCATAGAGGAAGCTTTGTTTTCATGCGAAAAATTTTTTTCCAGTTTTCAATGCCAATGGGTTTAGAATGTTTTAAAAACTCAAAAAACACAATTTTTAAAAAATGTATGTGTGTGTGTGTGTATGTGCACAAAAATTGTTCGCGCTCTCCCGTCCGCAATTTTTGAGATATCACCTTCTACTTTGGCACATTTCTTGAGTGTGATTACGAGATCGCTGGTATTGTATTTGACGATAATCGGTGCAACGGTTCAGTTTTTACATACATATACAGGGTGTCTGATGCAAAAGTAGCAACTTTGAAAATAGTGGTAGATTGGGTT
>NW_011966924.1:54052-57018 GCF_000949405.1 Vollenhovia emeryi | reverse complement strand
TGCAACGCCATCCCGTAGACTCCCGACGCGTCGGTACGCGTCGGTACGCGTCGGGAGTTTACGGGATGGCGTTGCACCTCAACACCTTTCTGTACTTACAGTGCAACCAGAGAAATGCACTTTTCTGTAGCAGTGGTATGTAAACACAGCGAAAGCGATTCGTATGTATCGTATGTATCGTATGTATGTATCGATTCGTATGTATCGTTTCGGCGGTGCAAATCTGAAACGCTTTCGTGCGTTCAGTTTACGAATCGCCTTTGCTGTGCGTACATACAAATTAAATGTGGTTAGTTTCTTGTCGTGAAGTGAGTGCTTGTTGTGTCGCGACTGACAATCCTTGGAAGAAACACGTGTTTGGTTGTCTTTCAAGGATTACACAGGTCTACAAAAAATGGGATCATGATTGTTGTTGGGCAGCTGGGGGTCGTTTCCCAAGTAATTTTCTGCGTAGAATTCGAATCCGAGGTCAGAATTGGCCCATCACGTCAGGATTTTGAGATATTTGAGGTTATATACTCGAAAAATGGCTTCTTGGGCTACATTTGAGGTTATGTACAGGACGCACAAAATTTTTTAGCTCTTTTCTTTTAATTGCATCATTTAGTACTACTCTTTCCCTTCAAAATGAGCTGTCGAATGGTCATCTACGATTTTTCCTTGCAAAGTTACGGCCATTTTAAGATATCATGATGAATTCCAAACCCTGCGCCGTTATAGCCCAACAACCTCATGAGCATTCACATTAAACCTGTAAACTTTGAACTATAAACTCGAAAACCTGGGCTGAAAACTGTATATATGGGTTTGATGGAGAATCTGAAATCAGATTTTGAAAATTCAAGATGGCGGATCCAATATGGTGTACAAAAATTTTAATTTCGCTCAAATTTGAACTGAGAATTCTCAATTCAAATTTGAGCGAAATTAAAATTTTTGTATAGTTTTCAGCCGAGGTTTTCGGGTTTATAGTTCAAAGTTTACAGGTTTAATGTAAATGCTCATGAGGTTGTTGGGCTATAACGGCGCAGAGTTTGGAATTCATCATGATATCTTAAAATGGCTGTAACTTTGCAAGGAAAAATCGTAGATGACCATTCGACAGCTCATTTTGAAGGGAAAGAGTAGAACTAAATGACGCAATTAAAAGAAAAGAGCTAAAAAATTTGTGCGTCCTGTACATAACCTCAAATGTAGCCCAAAAAGCCATTTTTCGAGTATGTAACCTCAAATATCTCAAAATCCTGACGTGATGGGCCAATTCTGACCTCGGATTCGGATTCTTCGCAGAAAATTACTTGGGAAACGACCCCCAGCTGCCCAACAACAAAACCTTGTAGACCTGTGTTATTATTCGCCGAATGATTAATCGATAGCGATTAATAATAGTGATAAACGAGTGTGTTCCAAGTGTAAGTGAGTGAGTGAGTGCGTGAGTGAGTGAACCGGAGAGAAGCTGATCGCAACCATAGACATATAAAAGATAGACTGCTTATGAGGTAGTGGGGGATGTCCTCCTGAGGGAAAAAGACAACACCAATTTATTTGGGTATCTATCTTCTTCTAGTGTACGTGATCACGTGGGCGTGATCGCCTTCAGATCACGTCCACTAGAGGAAGACAGATACCCAAATAATTTCATGTTGTCCTTTTCCCTCAGAAGGATGCCCCCACCTAGGGTTCCACTGCCTCATAAGCAGTCTATCTTTTATATGTCTCTGATCGCAACGCCCAACGGCCACCCCACGAAAGAGCCCGTGCCTGACTGTGAGTTGCGCCGCCCCTGCCTATCTCCTGTATTCGACGTGTGATAGGGTAACAATTTTTATTTATATCTCGAAAAATAAGCTTTTACCAAAGTTTTACAAGAGGAAAATTCATCTTAGAATTTTATTGTGTACTTGTATTTTCAATGGTAAAAGATTATACTGACTCACCCTGTATCTCCACTGTCACATCAGTGACATTCTCAAGGAATATTCTACAGTACAATACATCAGAAGTTTGTATGCTTATATAGTTTATATGTAACACAAAAAGATACAATTAAAAAGTTTTTATACTAGTAAGTATTAGTAAAAGTACTATATACACAGGATGTATCTGAATGGTCTGTACTTATGAACTTGCAACTTTTCCGTAAGAACAAAATTTTCGCATACGTTTCTCTTTCGAATGAATTAAAAAATCAAGCTGCTGTTATGTCCTTGTCAAAACCGAGGTGTAAATAAACACAGTTTGTAACTCCTATGCGATTTGACGTGAAAATTTCTCCAACCGTCGCAGGAAAATTTCGAACTGTCGTAACTCCAGAAGGAAGCGTTTCCGAACCTATGTTCATGGGACATTTCTGTTTGTTTTAGTCCCTGATACTTATATTCCCAAAATTTGTACAGACCATTCAGATACACCGTGCATATACCTCTTTATACTAAAAATAAATATTATATTAATTTTTTAATATTTTATTAAAAATATATTTTATATAATAAAAGCACACGAGAACATGCAACTGAATGTTCTATTAATATTTAGTTGGAACGTCGGCGGAACTATCCCCAGTTGACATATTGATATTTTATGAATATTCCTGGAATGTTTCATTGAAATATTTAAATGTTCCATTCATGTTCCATGCAACGTTCCCGGCATAAGACAATGTTTGTTCCAAGTACATTCCACTGAAATGTTTCAAACATATTTTACGTTGTGCCAAATGGAGTGTGACGTTGCCGTCCCGCGAGCGCGTCCACCGGGTTCCTCCCTCAAGGCAACAGGCCAAGATTAGGGAAAACCGTGCCGCAGTCTCCAGAGAGGCGACCGTTATTCGGTAAATTCGACGTATGGCTGATTCTTTTGTTTTTTTTTTGGTATGATGAACACGAGCGTGAGGACGGATGGATGCGAGGGCGGAGGAGAGAGAGAGGAGAGGCCCGGCTAACGGACGAATTCCGCGGCGAGCACGG
>NW_011966924.1:42754-50571 GCF_000949405.1 Vollenhovia emeryi | reverse complement strand
TTTTACCGTGTGCAAATGAGCGGTGTCCACTTGCGCCGTGTCCAACTTTTCGGTGTGCAACTTTTACCGTGTGCAACTGAGCGGTGTCCACTTCCGCCGTGTCCAACTTTACGATGTGAAACTTTTCAAAGGAACGGTGTCCATTTGCGCCGTGTTCAACATTACGATGTGAAACTTTTCTGTGTCCAAAATTTCTGTGTCCAAATGAACCGTGTGCAATATTCCGTGTCTATTTACACCGTGTCCATTTGCACAGTGTCAACTCGTACTGTGTCCAAGTGAGCCACTCCCGCATTTTTCGACCCATGTTTATGGGAAAATTTTTGTTCAGAATTAAATTTCCTATAAAATTTCAAAGCCTGGCCGGAACGTTCGGGGCCACCCCGTATAATCGGATAATACAATTACATAATAACAAACGGATATCTCCACTTAAGGTGGGCTAATGCATAAATCAAACGAAAGTAGAAAACAATGTAGAAAAATTGCATGACGACCAATGACTGGCAAATTCTAATTATGTGGAGATATCCGTTTGTTATTAAGTAATTGGATTATCCGATTATATATTTAATCGGACATTTTTCCCAGTGTATTTGGAACTGTTCCAAATGATTAATTATCGCGGTTCTGTCGAGGAAGCGATAAACGAGCAGCCTTTCCTTTCGACGAGGCGGCGTCTCGTCGAATAGTTGCACGCGACAAACTCGTATTATACATATATCCAATATGTACAATTGCACATATAAAATTAATACATATTGGGATAAATAATGCGAGTTAGTCGCGTGCAGCGATTCTCGAAACGGGCCGCGAAGAGCTCGTGGAAAAGTTCGCGCGCCATCGTGTATGGCTCACCTACAGATGAGAGTGTGCGCGTGGCCCTAATCGGTGTGTGCCGGTCACACTCATAAGGACAGCCATAATAAAAGCTTACCCTCGCATAATGTGGTCTCTCTCGCTTACATGGCTCGCGAGGAGGATGGTAAATCACAGCGACTCCCACCACACGTTTCCCTACTACGGTCGCTATACCGGTAGCCCCGTTACTCCCCGTAGCCCCATCGCGAGCCGCACGTGGGCCATCCTCCCCACACATTTCCACTATCGCTGTGGCTATACATATAGCTGAAGCTAGCATATCCGTATTTCTCTTATGCGCCTTGGTTTTGTTTACAACCCCTGACGACTCGAGAAGGCATATTCTCTAGCATTTCGTCGATCTCACTGTTACCGTACTCACATCCGATTTCTGAGTTAGATATTCTCTCCACTGTCGATAATAAGTGTTAGCGCGTATCGTATAGGGTTTTCACGGATTAAGATTATTTCTTTGTTTTTCTTCTTTCTTGCGGAAGTTTTTCCGACTTGAATCTCTTGCTACGATGGGTTAGGGACCGAAATTATTCGTTTCTCCTGCTATAATAGCAGACGCAATAGTCGAAATGTATCCGTTTTATTTTTCACGTGATATTGATGGCGAGCAATTATTCGAATTTTTGAAAACCGCATCCTGGCAAAGTTTCGCGGCCCATTTCAAGAGTAGCTGCACGCGACTCGCATTATGTATCCATTATTATTGATACAGAGCGATAATTATTTGAAACTGTTCTAAATCGATGCAGCTATCCTCAAACGAGACGCCGCCTCGTCGAAAGGAAAGGCTGCTCGCTTCTCGCTTCTTCGACGGAACCGCGATAATTAATTATTTGGAACAGTTTCAAATAATTATCGCTCTGTATCAATAATATTGGATACATAATGCGAGTCGCATGCAGCTACTCATGAAACGGTCTGCGAAAAGCTCGTGGAAAAGCTAGCGCGCCACCGCATATAACTCACCTACAAAGGAGAGTGTGTGCGTGGCCCTGATCAATGTTTGCGGGTCATACGAATAAGGACGGTATTTCTGTCAATTTATGGCATAATGCGGTCTCTCTCGTTTACACGGCTCGCGAGGAAGATGGTAGATCGCAACGACTCCCACATTTCCTCACTACCGTTGCTATGTTATGTCCCGCCAGTCTCCGCAACCCGGGCGCGCTCCTATCGCTTGAGCGGCAATCCCCACTTTCGGTACCTCACCTACAGGCGGGAGTGTGTGCGAAACCCGACGTTGTGTGCGAGTTTCACGGACACGGACAAAATTTCCGCCGGTGCGTGTACATACATAAGTCACTTTTTGAGGCTGGTCGCCGTAGCTTTGAAAAAGCTTAGCACTCGGTCTCCAGCGATTGATAAAATTGAAACCGATTTCAGTTTAGCACTGATGCAAGCAGTTATGGAAGGGTTCAACGGTATTTTATTGCTCGAGTATATGAACCGTTCATATCAGGATATAATAAATAAAATACACATCATAATCTCCTTAACAATTTTGCATATTTGTTCTTCCCATATGATTCATACCATTAAGAGGAAAGGTTAAAAAATCTTTCAAACAGGATCGCAGTATCGTCTTGTGGGAATGGCACTAACAAAACTTATTCATAGTAATAATTTAAACGCGGTTGAAGAAATATTAACTCATATGATTATAATTTTTTATTTTAAAACAGTATTATCAGATTTGGCAGAAAGCGTAAATTTCATTCTTGAAACTAGTGAGTTTGATGAAATACCGATGAATACAGAAAACGAAGAGAACACACAAATTTCGCTATCCGACGAAGACTGTGACACTGACCATGTAGCAACTAAAAAATCACCATTTTTTAAATTTTTCAACGACGTATATCACTCTGTTAAGGAAAAAAATAAAGAAACGAGCACAGAGTCAAACGAGTACTATTACTCAGCATTTATTAATTACTTGCTGTGCTATGTATTGCTTTATTATCCGTGTTTCTCGGCAACTCATTTGACAGGATTTGGTTTAAAACGTGACTCTAACGCATCGGACGAAAGTTGGTACAGGGTTGTAAAACGCCTCCCTCGTGGCGAGCCACCTTGTCGTGGTGAGGGGGCTTGTAGGCGAGCGTCTGTCTGGAAGCCGCTGTGTACCGTTTTAGGCATCGGCGGTTTCGGTGACGGGCGCTCGCTGACTAAGAGCTCGCCTTTCCCCCCATGGGGGAAACATGGAGCCCGACGACTCCGGTCTCGGCTGCCTCGATGGTTATGTCGAGGTAGTTCCGAGACCACTCGTCGGTAGGGGATGAGGTACCCCGAGTGCAAACCTCCGGCTGCCGGGGCCGTAGGGGGGAGCATGCTCCTCCCACCGGTTCGGGTAGTCAACCTCCCGATCCCATTGCACGCCGGTGTTCCGGCAGGGATCGGGAGGAACCTGACGAGGTGGTCCGGGGGGGGGGGGGGGGGTTCTTTCGCCCTTCTGTCACCTCCAAGACCCTGATCGCCATTGCACGCCGGCACTTCGGTGTTCCGGCAGGCGGTCGGGGTCTCAACGAGGTGTAAGCCTCCCACCTCCCATTGCACGCCGATGCTCCGGCAGGGAGATGGGAGACATAGCTCCCCTGTCACCGGGCTGGACGTGGTCCTGTCCCGGGGGCAGGGGAGGGCCCGACCCTGGTCGCTTAACCAAGCGTGGCTTGGGCGGCCGGAGAGACGGGAAGTCGTGGCCTCTCTGCGGTTGACTCGGACGTGGTCCGTTTCTTCCGGAGGGAGGGGCCGGACCCTGGCAACGGACTGAGCGTGGCTCAGGTTGCCGGGCGGGCCGGAAGACAGACGGGGATCGGGGCCGCTCGGACGTATTCCGAGGCGGGGCCCGATCGCTTGGGGATCGCCGGGGCCGCTGGAAATTACTTCCAGGCGGGGCCCGGGGGCCCGGAGAGTTGGGCTGGCAAATCTGCCACCCAACAACCACTCGCTCGCTCTGAACCGGTCAACCCCTGTGTCTGGGGCCGACGTCCCGTTGCTGGGGCCTGGCATGGGGAGGGGTCGGGAATGGGCGAGAGGGTGGGTGTGTGTGTCGGAGCATGAATGGGACGCGGCCGGCTGCTGGTGAATATTTCCCTGAGACTAACCAAGGGGGGAGTAGTAAACCCCCCGACCGGGGACGGGCGGTGACGTTAGTACCTGACCTCTGCCGTGGACTACGCGGGACCGTAAGTCCAGAATCTTCTGGCAAAGCCCGCAGGAAGCGGCATGTTCAACGTGGGAGAACCGCTCCCGTCCGTCTGTCTAGAGCCTATCAGGGAGTTGAAGCCAGTATGCCGGGCGCGTGTATGGAGGGGCGGCGAGCCACCATCCCCTCGTACCCGTACTAAGGGGGAAGTTCCTTGGTGAACTCTAGCCCGGGGGCGAGGTAAGCGGCCGATCGGATCGGTGCGCGCCTCGCTCCTGGGGTGAGTATAACTTTAGCTTCAGAGTGGGCCTGGCCGTCTCCAGGAAACATTTTTCTCTAGAGTCATTGGCTGGGATAGGGTGCGGCTTCCCCGACAAGCGGCCTCTCCGCTTCCCGGCCCGTAATTAGGGCCTTTCTTACCCGGGGAAGATCCCCCACTGCGGTGGGAGTGCCATAGTGGCCGAACCGGAGGAAATTCGTAACTGCCATCATGTCTACCACTCACACAAAAAACACGACGATGAGCAAAGGAGACGGTAAGAAGAGGGGCAACACTCGAGGGGAGAACACTACTTCTCTTGAGCGAGAGCCCCAGAGCACGGCAGCCAGCAATCTGGCAAATATAGAGGGCTACAGTTCTCGAGTGGGAACGAGAACAAGACCGAGGAACGCCAAGCAGGGAAGAGTGTACACCTTCTCGGGTGGCTCCGACACCGAAGAAATGATAGAGGTGGACGACACGGAGCCTCTGGCACTCGAACCCTCGCGTGCCTCGCTTATAGCAAGGGGAGGGGAGTTACCCGCTTTCAGCTCCAGCAAGAGTGAGGACGTGGATGAACCTAGAAAGTCTAGGAAAAGAGGGAGACCCCCAACAACATTCGAGGGTCTGAAAAGACGAAAGAAGATGGAGCACAGGAAGGAAATCCGCAGCTTAAAAGCGGAGAAAAAGGCCCTCCAGGACGTGCTGAACCCGAGGGTCCTCCCGAAGGACCTTACACCGGAACGGGAAACGGTGCGTCAACTGGAGGGACTCAATAAGGCTCAGCTGGCTGCGGACATGCTGAGCAATATTAATGTGGTGGATAAGGTCGCTGAAAGGTCTAAAAACCTGAAGGGGACCTTTGTCCGAGAGCTACACATAAGCGCCAAGAACCTCCGCGCAGCGGCGAAGGTAATCTCGACCGAGAGGGACGCCCGGGAAGGACAGCCCAAGGAGGTGGAGAGACTCCACCAAAAAATCAGGCAGCTGGAGGAGCAGATCGCTGAGCTCACCAGATGCCTGAAGAAGGAGAGGAGCCTCGGGACACCGGTGATGGGGGATCCTCTAATGGAATGGAGGACCCTATGAGCCCACGCCCAGTGTCCGCAACCAAGGCGCCTCAAACAAGAACCTGCGCCGCGACTAGCTCCCTCTCGCTGAGGGAACGGGTCGCGGAGTGCGGCAGGAGGGAGGAGGAGGCAAGGGCCGCACGACAACCGGTGCTACGCCCCAAGGTACTAGGGAAGAGGAGAGCGATCCCAGAGCCTCCGATGAAGAAGGCGATGGATGATGTACGTGAGGTGATGGAGGGAGTCTCCATCGCCGACGTTACGAAGGGAAAACCCCAGGAGGTCAGGGCCAACCTGGCAAACTTAATTACGAGATGCCAGAGGGTGATGGCCCTACTACCTGGAGAGCAGAAGGCGACCAAGAAACAAGGGGGGAAAGGGTTGCCCACCATCTCGAGGATCGAGGTGGTCGAAGGGGAGATGAAGGTTAAAGGGAAGGAAGCCTTCAAGAAGGTCCTCAAACAGAAGGCCCAACCTTCAAAAGGAAAGGAGGTGCCCACGGCAGGCAACAAACAGGACACAGTTCCTGGCACGTCATGGGCAGAAGTAGTCAAGAAGGGAAGGGGGAAGAAACCGACCCCCACTCCCCCTCCCAAAGACGCTTCCAAGGAGAAGGCGGTAGCCCAAAAGCCCCCGACAAAGGGGGGAAGGGCAAAAACAAGGAGCCGAAAGGGGAGCGAAAAGCCCCTAAACAGAGAAGGGCCCCAAGGTCAGCGGCGGTGGCCCTTGCCTTCCCCGAGGGAGAGGCCGGGGAAGGCATGCGATTCATCCGATCGCAAATCAAGTTAAAGGAGCTGGGCATTGACAATATCAAACCCAGGAAGGCGCTCACGGGGGCCATGTTGCTGGAGATTCCGGGAGGAGAGGAGGCCAAGGCAAAGGGGGACGCCCTAGCCAATAAGATAATGTCGGTTGTGGAAGGCAGGGGCATCAAAGTGATGCGCCCTGCCAAAATGGCCGAGTTGAGACCAGAGATCTCGATGACTCTGTGTCTCAAGAGGAGATCCAGGCGGCCATTGCCAAGGCGGGAGAGTGCCCGCCGGAGGAAGTGAAGGTAGGCCGCATCAGGATAAACCCCAGTGGGCTTGGATCCACATGGATCCAATGCCGGCTGGAGGTGGCGAGGAAGGTGGCAGCCACCAAGAAAGTTAAAATTGGATGGGTAGCTGCTAGGATCGAGCTGCTGGAGGCCCGGCCCCTGACGTGCTGCAGATGTCTGGAGCGCGGGCACGTCCGCCAGCAGTGCAAGAGCACGGTGGATAGGAGCATGCTGTGCTACCGCTGCGGGCAGGAAGGCCACAAGGCGCAGACCTGCACCGCAACGCCGAGGTGTGCTGTCTGTAGCGCCAAAGGGCTCCCCGCAAACCACAAGGCGGGAGGCACGGCGTGCCGTCCCCCCTCAAAGAGGGAAAGAAAGAGGACGGCCAAATTGGCCAGAGAACAAAGCAAGGGACCAGCAACAACTGAGGTCCCTATGGAGGTGCAGGAGGCTGCTGAACCCATCCAAATGGTTACAGCACCCTCCACGCAGAACATCAAGCGTGCAGCACAAGGAAGTAGCGGTCGGGAGGAGACCGATAAGCCGTCGCCTTCATGGCCCTAAAGGCACTGCAGGCGAATCTCAACCACGCCCGCCAGGCCCAGGACCTATTCCTGCACAGCCTGGCGGAGCGTGGTTGCGGACTGAGAATCGTGGCCGAGCCGTACAGAATTCCGACTCACCCGTGCTGGGTGGGAAGTAGGGACGGTTCGGCCGCGATCACGTGGAGGAGGACCGGCGAAAGGAGTGCGCCAGGCTCCAAGATCAAAGTAGGAGAGAACTGGGTGGCAGTGGAGTGGGGGCCCCTAAAAGTTATAGGGGTGTACCTCAGGCCCAGTCTCTCAAGGGCTGAATTTGAAGACAGCCTGCACGATCTGGAGGACGTCGTCCGGGAGTTCCTCCCTGGACCGGTGCTGGTCGCCAATGCCAAGTCGGCGTTTTGGGGTTCCCGGCGGCTGGACGCAGTGTTGCGATTGGGGCTAGGCTGGCATGGCAATCGCACGACTGCGCATGCGCGTGGATGGGGGTTACAGTGACGTACGCATGCCACTGCGCGTGGACACCACTAGGGCACCCGTCACTCGGACCTCGGTCACTGACAGAACGTATATTTTCTATGGTTACGGATATAAAAAATAAAAAAGAAATCGATTATCGAACGAAACTGTTTCCGCGATTTGTACTTTACGGTCGAGTTTCCAAGCGGAAGGCATTAACTGCACTAATTTTGAGATCGATTCCGAGCATTTAAAATTACACAATCCACAAAATTTATATGGTAACGCAAGCAATTCATGTGACGGTCTTTAATGCTTTTTTAATTTCATTGATTTTTAAATAATATTTTTGTATTTTAATTTTTGTTGTTTTGTATGACACATCTAGCCTTTATCTATCCTTTATTAATGTACAATATATGTTAGTTAT
>NW_011966924.1:30147-41845 GCF_000949405.1 Vollenhovia emeryi | reverse complement strand
TTGTATCGCCGCGCGTGCGCAAAACAGCCTAGCCCCAATCGCAACACTGGCTGGACGTCAAGGGAGCGGAGGTAATGGCCTGGGCGGTTCGTCTGGGCCTCCACTTGGAGAACGTAGGTGCAACCAGCACCTGCGCGCTGCGTCCGGCCGCAGGGAGAATCGATAGTCGATCTGACCTGGACTTCCCCTGCGGCGGCGAGAATGGTAACCTCATGGGTGGTGGCTGAGAGTCTCGAACTTCTTTGAGACTACCTCCCCATTGAGATCCGGTTCTCGCAGGAGGGGAGAGGCGGAGCCCAGGAGCGCCCCATAAGGTGGGCGGCGAAGAAGCTGGACCAAGACAGACTAGTAGAGTCTCTGGTCGCGGCAACCTGGTCGCAGTCGGATCCACTGCAGTCAGTCGATGAAGAGGCGGACTGGCTGCAGAAGGTAATGACTGCGGCGTGTGACAATGCCATGCCGCGTTATAAGTTCGCCCCGAGGAGGGCAGCCTACTGGTGGTCGGAGGAGATCGCTGAGTTGAGGCGCTCCTCAGTGCCTGCCAGGAGGGCTGTCCTAAGGGCGAGGCGGAGGCGGAACACACCTGGAGGGGAACTAGACCGTCTCCTGGAGGAGAACCGTTTAAAGCGACAGGAGCTAAAGACGGCTATCCGGAGGGCTAAGGAAACGGCGTGGGACGAACTGATTCAGTCCCTCGATGCGGTTCCGTGGGGCGCCCCTATAAGCTTGTAATGAACAAGCTGAGCACGGGGGCACTCCCTGCGGTTGAAGCACTGAAGCCGGACTTTCTGAACGAGGTGGTGGAGGCCCTCTTTCCAGCGGGATACCCGGACAGAGCGCTCTCGAGAGAAGTGGCCATGGGGGAGGAGCACCAGCACTGGATGGAGGAGTGGAGCGTCAACGGGATGGAGCTAGTTCGTGCCGCGAAGAAGCTCAAGGCGGGCAAGGCACCTGGGCCAGACGGAATACCCGGCGTAGCCTGGAAAGTAGCCCTGGGAGAGCTCTCTGGAAGGTTGGAGGGTTTGTTTACCCTCTGCCTGAAGGAGGGCATTTTCCCGGGGCTATGGAAGAAGTCGAGCCTGGTGCTTCTCCCCAAGGAAGGGAAGGCAGCGGACACACCAGCCGGGTACAGGCCTATTTGCCTAATAAATGAAATAAGCAAACTGTTTGAGAGGGTTATCGCAGCATGGTTCATGGCCCACGTAGAGCACGTGGGGCCGGGACTGTCGGAGCGGCAATTTGGTTTCCGGGAGGGGCGCTCTACGATAGACGCTATCAAGTGCGTCCGCGCCCTCTCGGACCAGATAATGGGGGATGGAGGAGTGGTGCTGGCGGTTGCGCTCGACATCGCGAACGCCTTTAACTCCATCCCCCATGAGGAGATCAAAGCCGCCCTTAGGGAGCTAGAGGTTCCGGATTACCTAGGTAGAATAATCGGAAACTACCTAGACGGAAGAGAGATTACCTGCCTAGACAGAGAGGGAGAGCCCCGAGCTTGGAGAGCGAACTGCGGTGTCCCGCAGGGGTCGGTCCTGGGACCACTCCTGTGGGACATTGCCTACGACAGCGTGCTGCGCGTTGCACTCCCCACCGGCAGCACCCTAGTGTGTTATGCGGACGACACGGGGAAGACTGGAAGGAGGCGAGAAAAGTCGCCAATGTGGCGGTGGCCTGCGTAGTGCAGGCCATCAGTGCGCTGGGGCTACGGGTGGCGGCCAAGAAGACCGAGGCGGTCTATTTTCATGACGGATCCGCCGTTCCGCCGCCCGAAACCCAGATCACGGTAGACGGAATTGATATCAAGGTGGGGGCCCAGATAAAGTATCTGGGCCTCCACATAGATGGAAGATGGAGGTTTGAGGAGCACTTCGCGAGGCTGGCGCCCAGGCTGGACAAGGCAGCAAACGCGTTATCACGGTTGATCCCCAACCTGGGCGGGCCGCGTGGGAGGACGAGACGTTTATACGCCAATGTCATGACGTCCATGGCGAAGTACGGTGCCCCCGTGTGGGCAGAGGCCCTACGGAAAAGTAGAAAGGCCACGGCCGTTCTGAGAAAGGCCCAACGGCGGATGGCCATTAGGGCCCCCCATAAGGGGGTACCGAACGGTATCCCACGCGGCGGCCACGCTGCTGGCCGGGATGCCCCCACTCGAGCTGGTGGCGGCCGCGTATGCTGAGGCATACCGGCGCACCAGGGAGCTCAGAGAGCAGGGTGTTCCGGTCACGGCGGGTACACGGAGGCTCCTCGGACTTCAAGTGAAGAGGGCGACGAGGGAGGAGTGGCGTGCGTGGCTCACAGAGCCGAATATATCCGGCAAACGCACTGTGAATGCCATCCTCCCTCGTCTTGACGATTGGCTCGATCGTCGATGGGTGAGATCGTCGTTCCGGACGACGCAGGTACTCACCGGGCATGGTTGCTTTGGTGAGTACCTGCATAGGATAGGGCGCGAGCCGGACGCGCGGTGCCACCACTGTGGAGGTAATGGGGACTCGGCGCAACACACCCTAGAGGTGTGCCAGGAGTGGGCGGACAAGCGCCGAGTCCTCACCGATAAAATCGGGCAGGACCTAAAGCCCAGAGCCGTCGTGGAGGCGGTTATAGATGAGGAGGAGAATTGGGATGCGTTCTCTTCCTTCTGTGAGCACGTTCTGCTACAGAAGGAGGAGGCGGAGCGGATCAGGAGAGGAGAGGCGAACCCTCCAGGAAGTCCGCAACGAGGTGGAGCAGGAGCCGCGCCAGGACGAAGGAGAGGAGCGCGCCGACTGCCGGCTCATTTACGGGTCTGGAGATAGAGAGGAAGGAGGAGGCAGACCGTCAAGGTTAGCCACACCTCTCGCAACAACAGGAGAGAGACCAGCCAACGTACACAGGCTGGCAAACACCACCACAAGGTGTATAGAGGGATGATCCCATTTCTTGGGCGTACGGGTGCCGCTATCGAATAGCCCCGGGGTAGCCCCTGCCTGTCGTAAGAGGCGACTAAAAGGGGGGGAGAGAGGAAGAGGAACCAAGACATGGGATCAAGTTAGGGTGAGTCAAGGGCTGGAGACCCTTGGCTCACCCGCCCCCGACAGATAACCAGGGGGCGTGGTGGGAGGCCTGGTGGCACCCCCGCCGCAAATCTGGAAGGAGGAGAAAGGCCCTTGTAAGGGCCAGCGGGAGCGTAAGTATCGCAGGATGGGCGCGAAATCACGCGCGGCGCGGGACCACCCGGAAGTATGCGTTGCAGTTCCTGGGTGGCCCCAGAAAGCGCAGAGAAGACCACCCCCGGTGGTTTTAGTGCGGTAGGCGTCTCCATTGCACTACTGGCCCCTTGGGTTGTCAATTGCCCAGGGGCCAGGGAGACGAGTCCCACACACCACCCCCTCCCGTCCCAGCGGGAGCAGGGTGACGGCCCATGAGGGTTTCCACCGGGTAAACAAAAAACAAAAAAAAGGGTTGTAAAACGCCTTTGGCTGCAAGGTAAACAATATCCGGTGCCTAGACTGATTCACAAGATGATATCTATATTGAATGGGCGGGTATTAGAGAGATCGTATACCACAAAAACAAGTCGTCAAGTCTGAGGAAGGAAAAGAAGGAACACTGCAATCAAATTCGTAGAACCGACAGAAGAGTGGAATAAGCGGAAAGGCAGACGCACAAATTCGTTTTTTGCAATGTCGAAAAAATCAAAATTGCAAGTGTCGTCACAAACTGAGTTTTCACAAGGTCAAATCAAATGATTGCATTGATTCATTGGCTATCATACGCAGCAAATCTCTGACCGACGATTTGTTTCAGCACATTCATCCTGGTCCACTGGCTTTCCGAATTTGACTAAAAATATCGCAGGTTACAATCTACAACCCGCAAACTTCATGGGGCTTAGATACGAATGTTAGAAACAAGTAAACTAAGTCAAGGTTTTCAAAAATAGGTGTCACGTACCGGTGTTCTCAATTATAATGTATGGCTATTGCCCATCATAAAACATTCTCATTGGTCGTTGCTCGTTATCAGCTTCAGAGACAGATTATTCTTATACAGGGTGATTCAGAATAGGTATAGTGTCCCTGAAATGTCGAATTCCTGATTAAATTCTAAGACGATTTTTCTCTTACCAAAATTTTCTCCAAAGCTTAGTTTATGAATTATTAAAAGAAATAGTTAACGAATGACGGGCCGAGTACAAGAGGCAGGCAGGGGCGGCGCACTGGCGCGTCTCGTCGCGAGCGCTTACACGGGGCACTCAGCTGATCGTTGCACATACATACACGCGACACATCTCTCTCTCTCCCCCCGCCCCCTCCTTCCTTCCCTTTCTCTTTTATTCATTCTCACTCTCATTTACTCATTACCTAGTTGTTTTTTAATTGAAAAACTAAGCTTCGGAGACTATTTTGAAAAGAGAAAAAGTTTCAGAATTGTCAGGAATACGACATTTCTCTCACTCACTTACCTTGTAAAGCTTCGATGACTTGGTGTTGTTGTAGCTTCTTGAGAAAGAAGCGGAGACGAACGGATCGTAAACACTATTTATTGTAACTTCCACAAGGTTTATGTAGATTCCAAGTTTCCACTGAAACATTTCCACGGAAATATTTCCACTGAAACACTGAGAATCCACAGCTGAGCATTTAACGGAAACTTTTCGTTTTCGTAACTATTAGTTTCACAATTTCACGTTTCACCCACTCGATTAATGACGAGAAACGTATTCTATTCATCACTATCAATCACCACCGAGCAATTATTCGGTAACTACAACTTCATCGCGAACTCAATCTCCAAGCCAGAGACACGCATGATACACAACACACACACGTGTTTACTCGGCAAGCAGTCGACTGATTTTTGGTTAGAATTGTACAACTGCGCTGCACTCAACTGCACTGTCGAACACGAGCGTGTGATTGGGTGAGGCTTAAGAATTCAGGGCACGGCAATTTGTGAGACGTAAAACGTCTAATATCGTACTAGTCGTTTCAAGATATTAATTAGAATAAATAAATGTATAGAGTACTTAACACTTTATCACTGATTAAAAATCAATCATGATATGAAAGAATAATCAATCAGTTAAAGCGTTTCGGCTCTTGACTTGTTCTTACATTTTTTCAAACGATTAAGAGATGTTCCATGTTAGAAAATATTGGTCGCCCTGATAAGGGCGGATTATTTTTCTTGGTCGCTCTGAAAAGAACGAATTTATTTAGACGTTTCGAAGAAGTTTTATAGTAGGTGCTCAAAATGACCTCCATCCATTCAAACGCAGGCTCTCATGCGTGTCAATAAATTTCTTTGGACGTTCATCATTGTATCTTCTTCGATGGACCATACGGCATACTGCAACTTGGTTTGTAGGTTTTCCAAATTTTCGGGAAGCGTTTGATAAACTGTTTCTTTGCAATGTCCCCAAAAAAAGAAATCCAACGGATTGAGATTCGGGGATCTTGCAGGCCACCGTATCGGACCGTACCGACCCATCCCGCGACCGGGAAACTGTTCGTTCAAATAAGCTGATACAATTCTGGCGTTATGTGGCCCAGCATCGTTCTGCTGAAATACAAATTTGTTTCTCTGCAGTAACGGTACTTCTTCTAAAAAATCGGGCAGATTGTCTCTTAAAAATTCTTTGTATGTTGTTACTGCAAAAAAACAAAATTGTATTTCAGCAGGACGGTGCTGGGCCACATAACGCCAGAATTGTATCAGCTTATTTGAACGAGCAGTTTCCCGGTCGCTGGATGGGTCGGTACGGTCCGATACGGTGGCCTGCAAGATCCCCGAATCTCAATCCGTTGGATTTCTTTTTTTGGGGACATTGCAAAGAAACAGTTTATTAAACGCTTCCCGAAAATTTGGAAAACCTACGAACCAAGTTGCAGTATGCCGTATGGTCCATCGAAAAAGATACAATGATGAACGTCCAAAGAAATTTATTGAAACGCATGAGAGCCTGCGTTAGAATGGATGAAGGTCATTGTGAGCACCTACTATAAAACTTCTTCGAAACGTCCAAATAAATTCGCTCTTTTCAGAGCGACCAAGAAAAATAATCCGCCCTTATCAGGGCGACCAATATTTTCTAACATGGAACTTCTCTTAATCGTTTGAAAAAATGTAAGAACAAGTCAAGAGCCAAAACGCTTTAACTGACTGATTATTCTTTCATATCATGATTGATTTTTAATCAGTGATAAAGTGTTAAGTACTCTACAAATTTATTTATTCTAATTAATATCTTGAAACGACTCATACGATATTAGTCGTTTTACGTCTCTCAAATTGCCGTGCCCTGAATTCTTAAGCCTCACCCAATCACACGCTCGTGTTCGACAGTGCAGTTGAGTGCAGCGCAGTTGTACAATCCTAACCAAAAATCAGTCCACTGCTTGCCGAGTAAACACGTGTGTGTGTTGTGTATCGTGCGTGTCTCTGGCTTGGAGATTGACTTCGCGATGAAGTAATTAGTTGCAGTTACCGAATAATTGCTCGGTGGTGATTGATAGTGATGAATAGAATACGTTTCTCGTCATTAATCGAGTGGGTGAAACGTGAAATTGTGAAACTAATAGTTACGAAAAAGAAAAGTTTCCGTTAAATGCTCAGCTGTGGATTCTCAGTGTTTCAGTGGAAATATAAAGTGGAAATGTTTCAGTGGAAACTTGGAATCTACATAAACCTTGTGGAAGTTACAATAAATAGTGTTTACGCTCCGTTCGTCTTTCTCAAGAAGCTACAACAACACCAAGTCATCGAAGCTTTACAAGGTAAGTGAGTGAGAGAAATGTCGTATTCCTGACAATTCTGAAACTTTTTCTCTTTTTAAAATAGTCTCCGAAGCTTAGTTTTTCAATTATAAAACAAATAGGTAATGAGTAAATGAGAGTGAGAATGAATAAAAGAGAAAGGGAAGGAAGGAGGGAGGGGGGAGAGAGGGAGAGAGAGAGAGAGAGAGAGAGAGAGAGAGAGAGAGAGAGATGTGTCGCGTGTATGTATGTGCAGTGATCAACTGAGTGCCCCGTGTAAAAGCTCGCGGCGAAACGCGCCGTGCGCCACCCCTGCCTGCCTCTTGTACTCGACCCGTCATTCGTTAACTATTTCTTTTAATAATTCAAAAACTAAGCTTCGGAGAAAATTTTGGTAAGAGAAAAATCGTCTTAGAATTTAATCAGGAATTCGACATTTCAGGGACACTATACCTATTCTGAATCACCCTGTATATACCTAGATTCTGTTCATGGTCGTCCACCCCAAATTATAATTGACTCTGTAAGGGTATGCGGCCCTATTCAAACCTCGCGCAGTTTCTCGCGTCACCGCCATCTTCCCTGCGCCTGCGCGTTCGTAGCATTACTTGCGTGCGCAGCGGCTACTACGCTCGGTATTGGTCGCTTGAGTTACTAACGAGGCTCGAGCCCTGTTTGGCTCTCGCCTACCACGTGGGCCTGACCCTCTCCCTCTCGTACCGGAGAGGACCGGGCCACAGTGATGTGCAGTGTGCACACGTATATACGGCGCGGTGCTTGTGTGCGAGAGTGCGCGCGCGCGTGGCCGAACGGACTATCCCCACTCCTACCCCCACCGCCGCTACAGCGTGCGTGCTAACGTTCTCGGCTGGCATCACTGCCAGGCCATACTACGCCTTTGTGTTCGGACCGCCAAAGTAGCCGGACGTGCCGTCGTCCAAGTCGTCCAAGTCTGTATTCTGTATATGTGGTACGGGGACTGTCCGTATCACCGTGAGTGCATTAAAGCCTAACTATATCACTAAAGACTGTGTCTCACTGCTACCAGCCAGAAATTTCGTCCTCTTCCGCTGCCATCCATCTTGACATCCCCTTTCCCCCAGCCGTATCCGTTAACCTCACGGTTGGAAGGGCTATACCCCTCACAGCTCAGAAGTGGGATACCCTGGTCATTTTTCCTTTCCTCGAGTTATCCTTTTGACTCAAATCTCTGTTAGCCTTGTGGCAGTCGACCGTTGTAGTGATTCAAAAATTATACGCCGCGACGTAAAAAGTCCGTTTGTGCGCGTCTATACGTATCCTCGTTCTTTCGGGATACGTCCTACGCCTCCTGGTGTCGCGATTAATCTCGCATCGACGCGCGAGAGGTTCTACGCGTCAGTTATCGCTACGCGTTAAGTGCCGAGTAACACGTGCTTCGTACCGGGTCCGGTCAGCCATCTTGTGCACGCAGCCACGTACACAGGACGTGCCAGCATTCGTGCATCGATAGCCCACAGCTCAGAGGCTTCGAGGTGGACATCCACGTCAAGATCTCCGTTTCCTTCGTCGTGTTTCGTGCGTGTCGCGCATATCTAGTGCGCATCGCGCCGTCTTCTTCGCGACAAGACATTCGTGTGTCGTACGTGTCCCGCATATCTAGTGCGCATTGCGCCGTCTTCTTCGCGACAAGACATTCATTTCACCAAAAATGCCACTCGAGCATACCCCGAGCATTCCGCGCGTTCCTCCAATGTCAGAGCGCACCATGATGAACCTCGAATTGCGTCAGAAACACGACGCTATGTCTCTCAAGGATTTACAACAAGAAATCCAAGATTTTGGACTAGATCCCCGAGCGACTCGGGACGACTGCATCGCGCAGATCACGTCGCACTTAGAGAAGAATGGACCTCTTCTCGATTTTGCCAGCGATAATACACAGGGTGAAACATCATCTTCTCCGGGATATTCTGCATCCCAGACATACGGGGACAGCGGCGTAGCTTCGTTCGTTCAAGCAAGCAATAAGTATGCTCAAGGGCCAGCACCTGATGCCGCTCTTTCACAACTTCGCCAACTCATGGTTCAAGAAATGTTGAAGTTTCAACAAGCTCAGGCAATTCAACAACAGGAAATGTTAAATAAAATCCTGTCGGCCTTCAACAATAATACTACGGGAAAACGATGTCCTACTGGTCAACTAATCTCGTCGCTCGTCCAAAACAGTGACAGATCTAATCCTCTTCCAGCTGACACTGGCCTGCAAGTCCTTCAGTCAGCTGAGAACTCTTCAATAGCATCTATGAACGCCTCAAAATTTTTGGTCTCTCAGATTCCTCAATTTGGTGGAACGGAACCCTTACGAAAAATACACCGAAATTTTTGGTGTTGACCATCAATTTGAGTGTCTCTTGAGGGTTTACCCTCAATTTTGGTGTCATTTCGGGTGTTACCCTTAAATAATTGAGTGTGATCTTCATTTTGGGTGTTATTTTCAGTGTTACCAGTGAATAATTGAGTGTTGGTTGGGTGTGACTGTCAACCTAAGTATGATTTTTTGTTACCCTCAAATAATTCAGTGTAACCTACATTTTTTGTGTCATTTTCGGTGTTACCTTCAAGTAATTGAGTGTTGGTTGGATATGACCGTCAACCTAAATACGATTTTGGTGTTACCCTCAAATAATTCGGTGACTTATATTTTGGTGTTATTTTTGGTGTTACCATTAAATAATTGAGTGTTGGTTGGGGGCGTATCGCCCGTTAGCGTTTGCGCAGAGGAATTTTTGCTCGCTGATGGAGGATCACAGTAGTATGGTCCTTTCACAGATGAGAGTGAGATGTGTAGAAATAATATATATTTACAGTTTATGTACAAGTATATACAAAGTGATTTTAGATTGAGTTTATGCGCCTTGCGGCGCGTTTCCAAAAATATATCTATCGATATATCTACCGAGAAGCGCGGTAGTTAAGATTACGCTCTCGGTAGGATATATGCGGGGCCGTTACGGTCACTCTAATGGGCCCGTATGGGCACTCCGGTTCCTGCTCGGCTTCCGATTCGCTAGTAGTCCAGCCTCGGGTCTGCGTGCCTTGTGTGCGGACTTCAGTGATCGCGGTTTGAGTCGTTTGACACCGTTCCGTGCGTGGTGGAGAGCGCGGTGACGGTGGTAACGGAGAGATAGGCGAGGAAAGGCGCGCTTGAATGTAGCGTGGACTAGTGAAACGCCTCACTCGTAGATTCCACGGGCTGATGAAAATCCGCGGCGGTCTTGTCAAGCGTGGTGGAGATAGCTCGATCCGGTGTAGGCGCCACGGCCGATACTCTATACAGCGTAAGTGCGGTCGGCCACGTCTAGTCGTGGGCTCTGTTGGCGCTGGATCTGCAGTCGCTTCGCTGCTCGCGGTGTTTTCTGCCGCCTGTTTCGGTCCTCCGTCTGGTGGTGCGGTCTCACTGGCTGCTCTCGGGAGATCCTCGATGTTCGGCTCGTCGCAGGAAGGCAATCCGTGTGCTGGTTCCGCTCGGGACTGTCTCCTCGGCGTAACTACTCCTCTCGGCTTGCTGATGCGCATGAGTCCTCGGTATATCACTGTGGATTGTCTTTGGAGTCGATTCGCAGAATTGGCTTATCTCTGCTCCCTTATATACTGTTGCTCACTGTTTTTCACTTCCGAGAATATTGTTATTTTCATGCGGCTTCTAGCGGTGTCTCGTGAAATTTTGCTCCAGGGGTGCCTTTCTCGGATTTGATGTTTTCGCGCGCGTCGCGCGCGCGGGTCGCGAATTGTATTGTGGTGGCCGGGTGGCCGTTCCGTAGGGGCGCCTACGGACGCCACAGTTGGGTATAACTGTCAACCTGGGTTAATTTTTCATTTTACCCTTATCTATTATGATAGTTCAGTGTCAACATACGAGGTCTGTTCAAAAAGTATCGCGAATTTTGAATTTCCGCGGGCTACGTATATTCGATTTTCGATTTTTTTGTGGCGTTATGTTGGTACTCATGTCCCTCACTCATGCTGACAAGTTCGGCCATTTTGAATGTTCAGTTAATTTTTGACAGCTATTTTGCTTGGATGTGTTTTGGCTCGTCTTCGATTTTTGCCTATTCCAAGAAATGGATCAAAGAATATGTATCAAATTTTGTGTGAAAAACAAAATTAAGTGCGCGGACGCATTCCGAATGTTGACTGTGGCATATGGTGAAGCTACCTTGAACCAAAGCAACGTTTATCGGTGGTACAAAATGTTCTCAGAGGGCCGAGAAGATGTGAACGACGAAGAGCGTGCCGGACGCCCGAGCACGTCAATAACAGACGAAAACATTGATGAAGTGAAGAAAATAGTATTGGCCAATCGTCGAATCACCGTTAGAGAAGTTGCTGAGGACCTAAACATATCGATTGGCTCGTGCCATTCGATTTTTACCAATGATTTGGGCATGAGACGGGTCGCCGCGAAATTCGTACCAAAATTGCTCACTTTCGACCAAAAACAGAATCGCATTAACATTGCTACGGAGCTGTTGGACTCTGACCGCGACGACCCAAATTTGCTCCAGAGGGTCATAACTGGTGACGAATTATGGGTTCATGGTTATGACGTGGAAACCAAAGCTCAATCATCCCAATGGAAGCTGCCGCACGAGCCAAGACCGAAAAAAGCGCGCCAAGTTCGGTCGAATGTGAAGGTTTTGCTTACAGTTTTCTTCGATTGCAGGGACGTGGTGCATCATGAGTTCTTGCCACAGGGTAGAACGGTCAATAAGGAATATTACCTGCAACTTATACGCAATTTGCGCGAAGCAATCCGCCAGAAACGCCCAGATTTGGGGAAGAACAAAAATTGGCTTTTGCCATGATAACGCCCCTGCTCACACATCGTTGCTTGTGCGCGAATTTTTGGCCAAAAACAACACACTAATGATGCCGCAGCCACCGTATTCCCCAGACGTGGCCCCCTGTGACTTTTT
>NW_011966924.1:19835-29294 GCF_000949405.1 Vollenhovia emeryi | reverse complement strand
CACAAAATTCGCGATACTTTTTGAACAGACCTCGTATATACAGGTATACATATATGTTACACATTTAAAGAAAATTTTAATATAATAAATTGCTAGAAAAAATAAAATTATTGTCGTTTTTAAAATGTCATAGTGTAGTATTATACGTGAGAAAGTGTGCAAGTTCAATTAGAGTGGCCTTTACTTGGACACAGTACAATTGGACACGCTGCAAATAGACACGGTTCGACTGGACACATTTTGGTGTACACGGTTCAATTGGACACGGTTCATTTAGACACAGTGATTTTTGGACACATAGAAAATAAATTTTCGACACGTTGCAATTAGACACGTCAAAAATGTACACTGTTCAGTTGTACACCATTTATTTGTACACGTGAAAGATGAACACTGTTCACCTAGACACGTAAAAATGTACACCGTTCATTTCTACACACTTCGTCCTGGTGTGAGAAAAATTGCCTACGGCTCAATATCTCTAAATTGTTTTATTGTTCGTTTCACACGTAAGCGTGACCCTTTTCTTTTCGATTATGAGCTTGATGGTTTGCCTCTCACAGTTGCAGAAGAGATCCGAGATCTAGGTATCACATTCAGTAATAATTTAACGTTTAACAAACACATAAAAACTATGGTTGCCACTGCAAATAGAGATCTCGGATTCATTCTCCGCTGGGGGAGGTATTTTAATAATATACACACTCTGAAACTCTTGTACTGCACACTAGTTTGTCCAAGGTTGGAATACTGCTCCACCGTATGGTCTCCGTATTACAGATGCTATCATAATCTGATTGAGCGTGTGCAGCATAAATTCTTGCGTATAGCCGCTTTTAGGATAGGCATTCCCATGGAAATCACCTGCCACAACTATCACCCCATATCAAATAGATTAAATATACTCTCTCTAGAGAAGAGAAGACAGATAATTGATCTAACCTTTGTCTATCAATTAATCAATTACGGCATTGACTGTCCAGAGTTACTAAGAACCATAAATCTAAATACTCCACTAAGGAATCTGAGACAGTACGCCATATTCCATGTTGAATCCCATCGTACAAATTATGGAATGAAATTGAAACGTTTCTAGGTTGGTGATCTCCGCGAACTACTATTCAAACAAAATAGACTTTTTCGACGGTACTCTGGCCAGTTTCAAACGCAAGCTCCTCCATCAGTTCTCATAATCACTACTCTGTTGCACTCTTGACGTATATGTATATTAGCTCTACTTTTAACAATTTTACTTTATTTATTTTATACTCCGGAATTATTTATACTCAGCAGTTTCTGTACAATTTTATTTATTTTATTTTTATTTTATTTTATATTTATTTTATTTTATTTTATTATTCTTATCTTAGTATTTATTTATCTATTTTTATTTATTTATTTTAATCATATATTCTCGTTATGTTTTAATACTTTACCTATAATCTAAATTAATTTTATTATATTTTTATTATATTCAAATGAGTTATACTTTATAAGATTTATTTTAATGTACTATATAGCCTAATTATGCTTATGCGATTTTATTTTATTTTATTTTATTTTATTTTATTCTATATATATACTCTTATCTATTGCAACCGCATTCTCTAATATATTTATGTATCTCCTCTGTATACTAAAGGGTTATCCCGTAAATAAAGATTTATTATTTATTATTATTATCTTAAATAATAATTTCCTACAGCTTTGTATTTTTCTTCCATTTCCCCCGAAATTTGTCATTATTGCCAGTCAAATTCTTCATCAATATATAACAATATATGTATATTAATATATGTATAATAGGTAATGCGCAGAATCAAGTAATCCATTCGATTCCAGCTTATTTATTGCAATACGGTTATATTTATTTCAGGGTCACTTCGTTTGGGGATTGGGAGTGACTCCATTTGAGGATATACCTCCATTTGAGGGTATATCTTCATTTGAGGATATACCTCCATTTGTGGGTTACCCCTTTTGAGAGTACCTTCATTTGGGGGTTACAATAATTTGAGAGTACCCCCATTTGGAGGTTTCTTTCTAGGTTAACCCTCATTTAGGTGTTGACCGTCAATTGACGATCCGAATTTACACCAAACGTTTTTGAAGGTATTTTTACACCCAAAATTTGAGTGTTTTTTTCATAAGGGAAGATGAAGACATAGAACTCTGGATCGAGAAGATCGAGAAGATCGCTCATATACACGGTCTTCCCCTGGGGCAATGCTGTCTGCTGCCTCACTCAAACTCGCAAAGGCAGCCCGTAAATGGTTTGACTTAACCACAAGCTCAATCAATGAGTCGTGGTCCGACTTCAAGTCAGCGATAATTCGTCGCTTTAAAAGACGAATCTTATATATGTACTGTTCTTACAAGAAAAGCAGATGAGCGCAGATGGCTCTTCTCGAAAGAGTCATTTCGAGACTACGTAATGGATAAAATAGCCATTTTGCAGTGTCTCAAGCTTGACGACGAAAAAGTCATTCACTGCCTCATAGATGGTATTAGCAGCCTAGCCATCAAAGCTTGTACCGCGTCTATCAAAGCAGATTCAATTGACGATTTCCTGCAACAGATGCATCACATAACAATCACAAGTAAGTCCAACGTCAAGGAAATCTCCAGTGTTCGGCCGTAAATACGACAAACAAAAATCCAAGGTTGAAGCCGCAGCCAAACCTGATCAACAGGAGAAGACTTCCAGTGATCTCTTTTGTGTGTATTGCCGCAATAAGGGCCATACAAGAGACTCCTGCTACAAACTCAAGAGAAGAAGGATCCTTCCCCCAAACCTGCTGCGTCGAAGCCGCCGCCCCTCATCTCTGCAGTCATCGAGACACCGGCCCAGGAAGCAGCCAGCCCACAGGGATCCAACACCATCGCTTTCGTGGAAGCCCCACGTAACCAACTAATTACCGACAGTGCCGTAGTAAAGGTAAAAGAGTTAAACAATTACTCTTGTGATCTCAAGGCTTTCCTCGATACAGGAAGCCCAACTTCGATTATAAATGCAAACGCGTTCAAAAATTTTTCCCGCGAACTTGATTTACGGTTTCAACCGTTCCGTCGCTCAAAGCCATTAATGGACCACCTATAAAAATTTTAAATACCGTTGATGCCACGATTAAATTAGAAACGTTACCGACTTTTACAGCGTTAATTCGTCTTCATGTCTTGGACGAATCTATAACGTCTTCGAACATTATCATTGGTCGAGATTTCATAGAGTTAAGTAATTTATCTATCCTTCTTGAACCCACTAAGGTCGTCGTAAAATCTACTGACGCGAATGTTGATAATAAGCTTGATTTACTCGCGGAAGTCGCATCCGTTGACATAGCGGAAGAAGTTACTAATAAAATAGATAGTCTCGCCAATGATATTGTCATCGATTTTGACGTTTCGGCAAAAGAACAATTGATCGACGTCATTAAAGTAGTCGAAACTACCGAGATACCGCTGATCGAAGACGATCATTCTATAAAAATACATTTAAAAGAATCTGTTTATGCGTTCTCCCCGAGACGATTCGCATGGCCGAGAGACTGCAGATCCGCGAGATAATCGATGATGTCTTACAAAGAAAAATAATGAAAGAGAGTGACTCGCCATACTGTTCTCGCATTGTCCCTGTAAGAAAAAAAAACGGCAACCTGCGTCTCTGTGTGGACCTACCACCTCTTAATGAAAGGGTCGTCAAACGAAAATATCCTTTCCCTCTCATTGAGGATTGCCTTTCTAGAGTAGGCAATAAATCTGTTTTTTCATTATTAGACCTGAAAAGACGGATTTTATCAGCTCAAAGTCCACCCAGATTACACTAAGTTTTTCTCGTTTGCCACACCAGACGGGCAATACGAATATTTGCGCCTTCCCTTCGGTTGTTGCGAAGCTCCAGCCGAATTTCAAAAACGGCTTTTATTCATTTTAAGGTCCCTTATTAAAGAGGATGAAATCTTGGTTTATCTAGACGATATACATATTCATCCCATCATCCTCTGTTCGAGAAAATTTAGACGTTCTCAAGCAAGTTTTGTTAACATTAAAAAGTTACGGTTTATCTTTAAATTTCTCCAAATGTAAGTTTTTAAGGACAACCATTGAATATTTAGGTTACGTGATCACACCTCAGGGCATCACCCTTAGCCCTCGACACGTTGAGGCGATACGAAATTTTCCTCAACCAAAGAAAATAATTGAACTACAACAATTTCTTGGTCTTACTAATTACTTTCGTAAGTTTATTAACAACTACGCGTCTATAGCTAGTCCTTTAAACAATCTTCTACGGAAGGACTCTCCTTTTAAATTCAATGATAAGTGCCTTCAGTCATTTGAAACTCTAAAGGACCGACTTGTTTCCTACCCGATCCTCCGACTGTACAATCCATATCTTCCGACAGAGCTTCACACAGATGCTAGTGCTCTCGCAGTGGCAGGTATCCTTATGCAAAAGCAGGATTCAGGTCACTGGTATCCCGTGGCTTATTTTAGCCAGTCAACTAACCAAGCCGAGGCAAGGTACCATAGCTTCGAGCTTGAAATGTTGGCCGTTGTCCGGTCAATTGAAAGGTTTCATATCACGAGACACGGTAGTGTCTCGCGCCAAGTGTAAGCGTAGCTAGTACACGCTTGCGAGACCGACCGTGTAAGTTTACGCGAGTACACGAGTTGACGGGCCCTCAGATTTTCGGATCTCAACAACGGCTGATCCGACGAACTTGAGACTGCGCTTAATCGATAGCTTGGGTACGATTTGCATAATAAAAGTGTTTTTACTTTTCTCCTACGTGCCCCAGGAGTGGAGGTATTGCAATGCAATTGCAATGTAAAGTCAGTTTTGTGAAATTTTGGATTAAGAAACATCTTTGTCATCGTCGTCCTCGTCCTCGTCGTCGTCCTCGTCCTCGTCGTCGTCGTCGTCGTCGTCGTCGACCAGACCAGCGTCCTTTTCACTTTTCTGCCGCAACGTGGCATTGGCGTTGCTGTCGCGTATCTCACGTAGCGTCCATAGACATAGTATATCTATGGTAGCGTCTCGCGCAAAGTATTAGTATTATCCTGTACTGCGCGCCGTTACTATCGGATATATTTCGCCTAGGTGGGATCATTATCGTCAGTGAATTCACGTGTTCTAAAAATCGCAGAGCGATTTATTCAAATTATTTTAATTTAATTTTAATGCTATACTTAGCATTATAAATTTACCCTTTCCCCTATTGAATTAAAATTCTTATTGCTGTTTGTCGCGCCGCTCCGTGCGTGGCGTAGTTTCTTTCTTTCTTACTCCGGAGGTGTTCTCTGACGAGAACCGATAGGGTTCTTTGATGGGATGTGGCTGGTCGGAGGTCACTTCAAGAAGGCACCGTTGGATCTCACAGATTACTTTTATTTAACTGAGTTTCACAAGACTGGTTGACGGCAGGCCGAAGGCCTGACGGACAAGTGTATAACGCGTACAGTATGTTATCGGATAACGCGATAGTGACAAGTGCCTCGATCTCGGGCGTTCCTCTGGTTTTAAGCCCGATGATCGAGTGGTCAGCGTTCTCGGTACTCGATCGAGGTTATGCGTAATCGGGTCGAGAACTTGCTGACTTCTTCTTCGAAATTTCAGTAGGTTGCGCGGCCGGGCCTTTGTGGCTCGATTTTGCAATCTTTTGGCTTACGCTATTATTCTTATTACAATTACAATGCTTACATTGCTTGTTCGAGTACTCTCATTACCTCTTTATGCAATCGGGGTACAACATGAGATTGTCAATAGAGACCCCACAAAAGACTAGAGAGACAGCTCAATAACATGCTAAAGAGATGGGCGGATGAGGGCTTCATCGATAATAGAGAGGTATTAATAATGAGATCTAGCGACGCCCTGTTACCTAGAGCATACGGTCTCCCAAAAATCCACTAGGATAATGTCCCTCTTAGATTAATTGTCTCCTCCATTGACTCCCCTTTACACGCGTTTGCCTCATTTTTAAATAACATTATATCAAAAAGCCGATCCCGAAACCGAAAAGCTACACAGAGAATAGTTTCAAATTGCACAGTTTGTTATCCGGATTGAAATTAACGAATGACACAATATTATTCTCTCTTGATGTAACATCGTTATTTACGAATGTCCCACTGTACCTGGCTATCGATGGTATAGGAGAGAGATGGGGACTCATCGGAAAAAACATAAGTATACCAAAAAACGAATTCTTATCGGCAGTCGGTTTCGAATTCTTATCGGCAGTCATCAACTTATTTTTTATATGATAGCAAGGTATACAAGTAAACATTCGGTATTCCGATGGGTTCCCCGCTTTCCCCTGTCATCGCAGATATAGTAATGCAGGATCTCGAGGAGAGTGTGTTGAACAGACTGAATTTCACAGATATTGTATTACCGATATGTGGATGATATTATTATGGTAGCTTCCAACACGACGGTCAATGATGTCTTAACTGAATTCAACAGTTACCATAATAGACTAAACTTCACCATTGAATACGAAACGAACGGTGAGATTAGTTTCTTAGATTTACGACTGATTTCGAATAACAACACCATTGAAATAGAATGGTTCCATAAAAAGACATTTTCGGGGAGGTACCTATCATACGTATCAAATCATCCTATGTGCCACAAAATAGGCACAATCTATGGGCTGGTAGACAGAGCGTTGCTGTTGTCCAATCCATCATACCAGGAAAAAAACATTGAATTCTGTATAAACTTACTATTAGAAAATGGGTACCCTCTCTTCCTGATTTTTAAAGAAATTAACAGAAGAATCAGAGTCTTACTTAATAGGAAAAAACAAAATGTCGATAGTGATCCGGAGTTAGTTGAAACACCGGATAGAAGAATTTTTGTTTTACCGTTCATACACTGAATTTCGGGAATGATAGGAAGACACATTGACAAGACCAAATTCATGGTGGGATATCGCTGCCTTAATAAATTATCCAGGTTTATAACTACAAATAAGGATAAGATTGATAAGCTAACAAAGACTAACGTCGTTTATAAAATACCCTACGCGAATTGTAATGCATCGTATGTGGGTCAAACAAAAAGAAAATTGAACACGAGAATTAAGGAACACATTAACAACATAAAATTAGAACCATCGAGACACTCAGTAATAACACAGCATATTATGGAATTAAATCACAACATGGACTGGAAGAATGTGTCCATACTTGATAAAGAACCATTTTGGTGCAAAAGAATTATTAGCGAGATGATTCACATCAAGAAACAAAAAAATGGTATCAATTTACAGAACGATACTGAGTCACTCGATGCTTCTTATTTCGACCTTCTTAACAAGCTAACCTAAGACGAGCAATTCGTATTTTCATTGTTTATAACATATACATATCCACATGTCACGACCGACTCAGTCTCAACTCGTTAGACAGACAATACGGACTGGTTCCTCTCTGCTCTCCGGCAAACAACTGATCTATTGTAAGTCAACTTTAACTCACTTAATTTTAAACTAAAAAGTTTTTAATTAAGGACTCACAATTAAATTGTTACAACAGACCATCTATAGATCAGGGAAAACGTGTAAGATCTTCCTATTCTGGTCTGCAAACTAGGCATAGAAAGACAAGAGGGAACTCACTCACTTACATCTAATTTAATAACTAAGGACCGTAGCACATTATGACTTCAACAAAGGAGCGTATGCGTTTTTTTATATCATTAGTTTTAAAATGTAGACCCTTCCGACCTTTTATACTATTAACTTTTAATTTTTAATTCGTTGACTATGTTTATATTATTGTAATTAGCGGTAATTAATTTGTTGCGCTGATGAAGGCTCTGTGATGCCGAAACGTTCGCCTAAAATATACACTTAAAACATTTTGACTGTCCCCTTTGATTGCTCGTAATAATATTGGCCTGTTGTTTTGTCTATTTGTTTTCACAAGAAACGAGCTCGCATTACCATTATTAATTTATTATTATTTATCTTCTTCTCTTAATCTTCCTTTCTTCCTGATGCGATATTTGTGGCTCTTTTCATTCTGTTTACTAGTTCCTCGTATCCCATCTCCTCATCTTTTTCCATAAATTCTTCCATCCTTTTCTTGTACATAGTCCAGTCTATCTTTTTATTGCTTTGTCTATTACTTGTCTTATTGTATCTTGTCCTTTCCGTTCTAATTTTTATGTTGATTGGGTGATGATCCGAATCCCATGTGTCCTCTTGCTTGTATTCCGTGACATCGCACAATTCTTGACTAGCAAAGATCAAGTTTATGTTTGATGTCTGTTCTCTTAAGTAGTTGAGCCTAGATGACATATCTTTGTTAATGCATATCATGCCGGCGTTGTACATAACTCCGTGTAACATTGCCCCGTTTGCATCGATGTTTTTACAATTCCATGCTGTATGGTCCGCGTTGAAATCTCCCACCATCATTACATTTTTCTGTTCCTTTTTATACTTCATTATACTTTCCCATTCCTCTCTTTTGTTAGTTCCATGCGGCCTTCTGTATATCACCACCATACCGAAATTGTTTTCCAAGTTGGTGGTGCTTATACCTGTTACGTCAAAGTTTTTACTGATGTTCTTCCATCCCTGCAGTTCTTTGTATTTAATTAAGTTCTTGACATACGAGAGTACACCACCACTTGTTCCATTACTGTCGACTTTAATCGTGCTGTATCCATTGTAGTCAGTTTTCATGCTTTTGCATAATTTTACTCTCCGTGATGGCTAATATGTCGTAATCTCTGATTCTCTTTGCTATCTCTTCTTTCTTATTATCCATACCTCTTGCGTTCCACACTATTATATCTAACATTTTTTCTTTTTGTTTTTATATATCTGTATATATTTTCCTTATCTCTCTCTGCGAGTAGTCTGTCATGGATCTCAGTCTTCTTGCATTATTCGCCAGCCGCTTTTTTTCTATTTTGTGTTCTGCACGAGTTTTCCCTTATTATACATTGATTCCTTATCCTGTTCCATCCCTTCTTTTTGTATTTCTGTCGTATTTCTTTCCGTACTAGACATTCATCCGTTTTCATCCTCTTCTTCAGTAGTTTCGTGTTTTTTTTTCTCTGATAGCTATTCCCCGTCTATGTTGTTATTTCTTCCGCTCGGGTGTCGATCATCCTATAGTATTTCCTTTCTTCATTTCTTCCTTTTCCTTGTTCTGATGGTGTAACGACTTTTATCATGACCGTTATCTTCGGCTTTTTAAATTTTCGGTAATTGTGCATAAAAGCGACTTCCTCTCCGATTCGCTTGATTTTTAAATATGTTGTTGGGGATGTCTTCCCGAGTAATTTCATATATACAGGGTGGGCCATTTTAATTTATACAGTCGATTTTTTAAAAAACTAAAAGAGATATGAAAAAATGTTTCAGACAAAAGTTGTATGGTTTCGAGGGGGACATAAGATGGTACCATAGGTTTGACCTTGAAGAGTAATTT
>NW_011966924.1:5630-13153 GCF_000949405.1 Vollenhovia emeryi | reverse complement strand
AAAAGGAGTGATATCACCTAAAAACTTACCTTTTTAAAAAAAGGTAAAAAAAAGCACCAAGTATAAGCTCCAACGGCCGAATATATTTTGTTACTCCATCTTTTTTGCATCTCTACAAAAATATCTTCACTACAAAACTATCTTCTCTACAAAAGTAATGATATCATCAAATGGCGCCAACTAAACTAAATAGTTTTAAACGTGATGGAGCGATGATTGGAGTTGGGGCATGCCCGCCGGCTGGGCGCCCGCGGACGCCCGTTGCCCGCGGTTTACACAATTTGCATGTCTACAAAAATATCTTTACTACAAAACTATCTTCTCTACAAAAGTAATGATGTCATCAAATGGCACCAACTAAACTAAATAGTTTTAAACGTGGTGGGGCGATGATTGGAGTGGGGGCATGCCCGCCGGCTGGGCGCCCGCGGACGCCCGTTGCCCGCGGTTTAGACAATTTAATACAAATAAATATTTTATTTTAAATTACAAAAACTTGGCGCTGCTCAACCGAATTTTAATTGCCACCTCTCTCCTTCCACTACTCCTTCGCCCCACTCCTTTACAAGTATGAATCCAAGTGTGTGTGTGTGTGTGTGTGTGTATGCGCGTCGTGGGTGCGCGCGCGCGCGTGTTGTGTATGTTTGTTTGTTTGTTCGTGTGTGCGTGCGCGCGTGCGTGCGTGCGTGCATGCCTGTGGTGTACGCCTCTCTCTCTTTCTCTCTAGCGTGCGCGCGTTATATACTTGTGCATGCATATTTGTATGTGTATGTGTGTGTGCATGCATGTGGTGTGCGCTCTCTTTCTCTCTCTCTCTCTCTAGTGTGCGCGCATTATATATTTTCGCATATTTGTATGCGTATATAGGGTTAAGGCACATATTGTTATGTTCGTGTATATTTGTACTTATTTTGCATATTTGTATGCTTATGTGTTTGTGTGTGTGGTGTGCGCCCCTCTCTCTCTCTCTCTAGCGTGCGCCAGTATATATTTTGGCATGTATATTTGTATTAAGGCATATATTGTTATGTTCGTGTATATTTGTATGTACATACAGGATATATAATTTTTGCATGTATATTTGTATGCGTATGTGTGTGTGTGTGTGGTGTGCGTACAAATTTACAATTCTATACAGTTCTGTATAACTTTATAGATTTAGACATTGTTTTAGATGAAACAAATTGTAATGTCAAAAATTGCTTATTTATAATTGTGTACAATTGTATAAAGTACAATTGTATAAAGTCAGATAATTATATAAAAATTGTTCATATGTATAAAAACATGTATAAATTTATAAAATTATATAGAATGTGTTGAATTATGCAGATAGTCAGTATGCTCAAGCAATGTACGGAAATAAAAAATTCTAGTAATAGATGAGCTAGCTTTTTCCTAGCTCTTTGCTAGGAATATGAATTCCATGTTTGAGTTATTCAAGTACAGTTGTGGTCAGAAAGCTACTCCGACATTTTATGATAAATTCCGAGAATACAGTTTATCATGCGAGAGATTATCACTTTTTCTCACGGATACGTGCGATGACGCATTATTAGAGTAAAGGAATGATGATCTGTACGAATATCTACGCAATAGCACAAGTATTCCGAAAACTTATTGTAAAACTTTGGATAACCTTCCCGACCATGATCGTATAGCTAGCATAATGTTACATATTATTGCATTTAAGTACACAGCTGAAGAGAGAACACATCGAACGGACATACTGTTAATAAAGAGTTAGCATACATTGTTTTAAATTTTTTAACAGATATAAATATGCTATATCGTTTGGATCATGCAAATGTTTCATTTCCGACATCAAAGCTTTGCTAGCAAACAACAGCACAATAGACGACATAGATGCATAGGAAGATGCTAACATTTTTGTTAGTAATATATCACGAGACATGATAGTTATAATTACCTATTAAAATTCGGTTGAGCAGCGCCAAGTTTTTGTAATTTAAAATAAAATATTTATTTGTATTAAATTGTCTAAACCGCGGGCAACGGGCGTCCGCGGGCGCCCAGCCGGCGGGCATGCCCCCACTCCAATCATCGCCCCACCATGTTTAAAACTATTTAGTTTAGTTGGTGCCAGTTGATGATATCATTACTTTTGTAGAGAAGATAATTTTGTAGTGAAGATATTTTTGTAGAGATGCAAATTGTCTAAACCGCGGGCAACGGGCGTCCGCGGGCGCCCAGCCGGCGGGTATGCCCCCACTCTAATCATCGCTCCACCACGTTTAAAACTATTTAGTTTAGTTTAGTTGGCGCCATTTGATAATATCATTACTTTTGTAGAGAAGATAGTTTTGTAGTGAAGATATTTTTGTAGAGATGCAAAAAAGATAGAGTAACAAAATATATTCGGCCGTTGGAGCTTATACTTGGTGCTTTTTTTTACCTTTTTAAAAATTAAATATATATAATCGGATAATCCAATTACCTAATATCATATAACTTTCGTAAAAACATCTCACTTAATGCATTACTGATCAAATGTATTGATATGCCAGGTTATATTATTTTTATATAAAATTGGTATTTTTTCACATAGTGTAAAAGGCTTTACTTGAATGAAAAACGTTGACGAAAAAGCTTACTTGATCTATAATAAATAATGGATCTATTTTACTAGGAAAGCAGACGTTTTTAGTCATAAATTTTCGTTAAAAAATCTTATTTTAACGTTCAATGGCTTAAACAGTGTCAATAATTTTTGCATAAATTATTTATAAATATTATGAATTGTGATAATCAATATCTTATCTTACCGTTGTGAAACTTTGTAAAGAAAAAATGTAAATCATTCCAGCCGATAGACGACAAGGCTCTAAACACTTCCGCAATGGAAAGAGTAAATTTTTTTGCAATTTTAATGGCACAGTATACCATAATCCATTATATCTGAAAGCATATATTTGTGTTAATTATATTGCAATTAAAATGCCACGTTTCAAATTATGAATATTAAATATGTATTTTTACGCACGAACGCATGCGCGCACGCATCCCCACCCACACCCACACCCTCACACATACACACGCACAGAGTTAACCGGGATCATTTTGACGATGTTTAGGTTTAGGTATTAAAATTCACAGACTTTATATTTCATAATGTTCTATGTTTGAAGAAGATTTAAATTATTGGGTTGGCAACTAAGTTCCTGCCGTTTTTTATTTTTTAAAAGTTTATTTGTCAGTAAAAATTAACAACTAATTAATCAATAATGTATTATTCTCCCTTGTTGTTTACAACTTCTTCCCAACGTTCAACAAGATTTTCAATACCTCGTTGGTAGAAATCACCCGGTTTCGACTCGAAAAATTCATCCAACCAAGCTCTCAATTTTGCATCAGTATTGAACGAAACTCCGCGTGTTTGAAAGAGATCGAAAGAGATGGAAATCCGTTGGTGCCAAATCGGAGAATTAGAACCTTGATTAAAAGCAAAAAGAAGGAGGTGTCGAAAATGCTCATTTTTCTCAACTTGACATTCTATTTTAATGATCTGAAAATTAACATAAATGAACTCGAACAAAAAAACAAAACATAGATTCCGGTAGAACAAAACAGCTCGTAGAATACTCAAACGTTACAACGTTTCTAATAATTTTTTTAATACGTTTTTAAATGTCTTTTTTATGATGAAGTGGATAATTGTCTGGAATTTAAAGCGGATAATTCTCTTGAATTTGAAGCGGAAAATTGTCGTGAATTTCAAGTGCATAACAGTACTGATGAAGATATGTTAGAGGATTCATATAATACACATACATATGAGTCATGTTTGCGAAAAAATTAAAAATGACGAGGATGATGAGACAGAAGATTTGCCAAAATGGACCCTTGAATGTAATGTACAGTTATTGTTAATTTTAAGGAAGAGGTTACTTCCTAAACTTCCAAAAAGCTCCAAAACTTTTTACATACAAAAAATAATTATACAATACATAAAATATTGAACGAAAAGCAAAAACTAGTAGGTGAATTCGTTTACTTTAGGATAGAAGAAGGTTTAAGGCTATGCATTGATACTAATCTCCATCCAAATAGAGAACTAAAATTACAATTTAATGTTGACGGTTTACCGTTAATTAATTCAAGCAAGAAACAATTTTGGCCTATTTTATGTAAAAATGTTTTTAAAATAGACGTTTATAAATCTTTTGTTGTTGCAATTTTTTGTGGTAATTCTAAACCTACAATTGTAAATAGTTTTTTAACAGAGCTTGTTGCTGATGTAAATAACATTATGACTAACGATTTTATAATAGATAATGAACCATTTTCTATAACATTACATAGTTTTATATGTGAGCCTGCGAGATCCTTTCTGAAAATTACCAAAGGACATGGAGGTTTCAGTGCATGCGAAAGATGCACGGTTTATGGTTTACGATGCGAGAATAGAACAGTTTATTGTTCTTCAAATGCATTACTTCGAACAGACGAATCGTTTAGAAATTACGATGATGTTGAGCATCACATTGGACATACTCCTTTAGTGAATATAGAACCAAAAATTAACTTAATATCGCATTTTGTTCTGAATTCTATACATTTATGCAGTGGAGTGATAAAAAAAATAATTGAACATTGGATTCTGTGCTCTGGTAAAGCGCGAATAAGTAGAGTTAAGAGATTAGAGTTATCACGAAGAATGTTAAGTTTAAGAAACGATATACCTTTTGAATTTCAAAGAAAACCGAGAAGTACGGATGACGTTAAAATGTGGAAAGCTACTGAATTTTGTTTTTCTCTTATATTGCGGACCGATTGTATTAAAAAATGCATTAGATAAAAATTATTATGAACATTTTTTATTGTTACATGCAGCCTTCCGAATATCGTCTAGCGAATATTTTGAAACGTATAATAACTTTTCGAAAATATACAAGGTAGTCCTGAAATAGTTGGTCAAACTCAGTGATTGGATTGGGTTCGTCATAAGGATGAAAAAAGTTCCCATAAACGTTCCCATAAAAGTCCAAAAACGCATCCCGCAGAAGTTATAACTCATTTAATTATTCATACCTGATTCAAAAAATGGAAGGCCATGAAAGTAAAAACCTTTATTTTTATTTACAGAAGTTGTTGAAAATGTCCACCGTTAACGAAAACACACGCTTCCATCCGTCTAACCATTGACTGTCTAACACGCTCAAAGATTCCTGACGTATTTCTTATAATTTCGCAGCAGTTGATAATGCATCGCAATCAATACAATTATGTCGGTAGACATGTTCAGTCTGTTTTGAATTAGCAATTATATTTTTCCCCTTCCTAATCAACACTTCTCATTTTTTCAGTACTGAAAACCGCGTATCAACATGTTGTTGCGACTACATATATCGGCCCAACTAAAAGACATATCATTAGACGGATAAATGAGCATCGCAGTGATCTCAAAAAACCGACTGACAATCACTCGGTTGTTAGCAAACATCGTAATCTTGTTGGACATGAATTTGATTGGTTTAATCCTGCAATTCTGCACAAGGAATCACATTATAGTTTGGAGTCATTAAATACTGCGGGAGTGACGAATCGCCGGGTCCTTATCTGCGTTGACACACACACACATACAGGGTAAGTAAAGTCCGACCATGCAACCTATATGCGGTACATCCTGGATAATAATAATGCTAGCGGCATCGTGAATTCTAAAGCTCCTAACTCAGACAATTCTCAACAAAAATAGGCCATCAAGTAGTGTTTTGGAAACGTCTCTCTGTCATCTTTAACACTGTGTCTTAAAAATGGGGTCTTCCATTTTACAAAATCATATCAGCCTTGACCTTGTCTTGACCCCTACACTCAAGGTCAAATGGATATGATCATTGAATAGAAACTTGTAAAACCCTACAACTTTGATTCGAAACATTTTTCTCAAAAACGTTTTGTTTTCGAGATATTCGACCGTTTCCAGACTTTTGTAACACCCTGTATACATGTGTGTAAAACCAAATAACCCACTCCCAAACCCATTTTCCCTCCAGGAAAGTTTAAGTATGGTTGCATCTTGACTCACAATCAGACCACGCAACTGTTACGTCCAGTGGACTTCACGATTTCTTTCTTTCCTAAAAATAGCACTGCGACCGTTCCCACGAATGATCCCCCAATAGGAAGACAGTAAGGAAATGAGAGGTTGTCGACCCATGAAAGGTCACAGCTGCAAGATAAACTATTCCCCTTCATTTTTACGATTTAACAATCTCCCATTTTTACGATCTAACAATCTTCCCTTTTTACGATCTAACCATCTTTCCTTTTTACATCTAACAATCTTCGTTTCTACGAACTAACAATCTTTCTTCATTTTTATGATCTGCCAAACTCTCAAAACCCACGATGACAAGTGGAACCAGACCTCCTAATTGACAAATCCCATTAACGTCACCATATTACGACCTACAGCCGCGCTCTAAAAGAGATAATTAAATTTACTTTATTAGCAAACGATGAGAGGACTGGTACCCTTTGTCACAAAAAACAGGCGACAATCGGGCACCACCGAATCCCCACTAGAAACTAAGTTAGAAAATTGTTGCTCCGATCCACCAATAAGCGCCAGCCAAATCAGCGTATTCAACCCACTCCCAACGAAAAATAGGGTATATAAACCCTGATTCCGTGGAGGAAAGCGCACTTAACTTCTCCAGTAAAAGATCAAGCCTTGACATAAGTCGTGTGAGAGTCATTTGAAAACGTCCAAGGGCCACCATCATAAGGAAGACATCGAATTCCACGTCCATCGAGAACTGCCGAAGCCTTCCACGAGTGCCCCGACAATCAGCCCTATAGAGGAAGACGACAAACTCCTCGACCATCGCCTATCTCCACGACCGGTCACGAGCTAAATATTAGCATCAAGTAAGTCCTCTTTCCTCCACGTAACATAATACGTAAAAAACTTACCTTTTTTAAAAAATGGTAAAAAAGCACCAAGTATAATCTCCAATTCCACCGAATATATTTTGTTACTCTATCATTTTTGCAAAAGTATATTCTCTACAAAAATATCTTCTCTACAAAACTATCTTCTCTACAAAAGTAATGATACCAACAAATTGCGCCAAATATAACAACCGATATTTATACAAACTAGTTGCTTTAGTATTAGTTTTTGATTAAAAAATGTTATATTTCTTAAAAAATCAAACTAAAGATTTTATTGGAAAAAATAATGGAGTTAATAATAAAACACCGATGGAAAGAATAGCAACTGTTTAGAAATTTAGAAACTCTGTATCTATTCAGGCGAATTAAGGCTTGTGTCCATGACGCTAGTACTTGGTCCAGGTTCTAATTCCGCGAAATATGTAGCCAATCAATGTAGCTGTCCCACAAAAGCTGTAAGTTGATTGGCTACATATTTCGCGGAATTAGAACTTGGACCAAGTACTAGCGTCATGGACACAAGCCTTAATTCGCCTGAATAGATACAGAGTTTCTAAATTTCTAAACAGTTGCTATTCTTTTCATCGGTGTTTTATTATTAA
>NW_011966924.1:0-2508 GCF_000949405.1 Vollenhovia emeryi | reverse complement strand
TTAGAAAAACTTGGCGCTGCTCAACCGAATTGTAATTGCCCCCTCTCTCCTTCCACTACTCCTTCGCCCCACTCCTTTACAAGTATGAATCCAAGTGTGTGTGTATGTGTACGTGCGTCGTGGTTGCGCACGCGCGCGCGTGTTGTGTGTGTTTGTTTGTTTGTTTGTTTGTATGTGCGTGCGCGCGTGCGTGCGCGCGTGCGTGCGTGCGTGTGGTGTACGCCTCTCTCTCTTTCTCTCTAGCGTGCGCGCGTTATATACTTTTGCATGTACATTGGTATGCGTATGTGTGTGTGTATGTGGTGTGCGCTCTCTTTCTCTTTCTCTCTCTAGTGTGCGCGCATTATATATTGGGTGATTGCATAAGTTTGTGCCCGTTTTCAATAGAGGGAGTTGTAAGCGTAGTACAGTGTTGCCATTAATACTTTCATATACGTATTATTTATCGTTGGAAAGGTGACGTTTTCAGCTGTCATTTAAAAGAGAAATCATTTGCTTACATTAAAGCTGTTTCGAGGAATATCGCTTTAAAAATGAGTATCGATAAGGTACATTTACGGCATGTTATGCTTTACGAGTTTCGGAAGGGAATGAAAGTTGGCGCTGCCTTCAAAAACATTCAAGACGTTTATCAGGATCACGCCCCAGCTATCCGCACTGTGAAAAAGTGGTTTGGTAAATTTCGGCGCGTAGATTTTAATCTCGAAGACGAGCCACGCTCCGGTCGACCCTCAGACGTTGATGACGATGTTCTGCGTACATTAGTGGACATTAATCCGCGGATTTCAACAGAAGAGGTTGGGAGGGCACTTAACATTGACAAAACAACCGCTTTTCGGCGTTTAAAACAAATGGGATTCAAATTGAAGCTCGATATATGGGTGCCTCATTTGTTGACCGAGAAGAACAAAATCAAGCGAATTTCTGCAGCCGTTTCTTTGCTTGGGCGTCTGAATAATGACCCGTTTTTGGATCGATTGGTGACGGGTGATGAAAAATGAGTCCTCTACAACAATGTCACACGCAAACGGACGTGGAAACAGGCAGGTGAGCATGGCGATGCCATGGCGAAGGCCGGTTTGCACCCAAAGAAGGTAATGCTCTCTGTATGGTGGGATTGCAAAGGCATAATCTATTATGAGCTGCTCCCCGCTGGTGAAACGATTAATGCGGATAAGTATTGTCGCCAACTAACAAATTTGAACCGAGCAATCAGAGAAAAACGTGCGATTTTGGCAAATCGCAAAGGAGTTGTCTTCCACCATGACAACGCCAGGCCACACACTGCGAAAACAACGCTCCGCAAACTGAATAAGCTCAATTGGGATGTCTTATCGCATCCGCCGTATTCTCCTGACATACATGGTCCATTATAAAAGTAATGCGCATTTTCTGGGAAAAATAGATTTATTGATCCTATCGGTACAAATGATTAAAATTCTTCAAAATACTCTCCCCCAGCATCAATACACTTGCGGAGACGTGTCTGCCATGCCTGGAAGGCACCCTGAAATTCCTCGACGGGAATGGTGACCTTGAAATGCAATCGTCCTTGAAGGCCTCTTGAAGCATCTGGAATGTTTCGGTTGCATTCTTTCCAAGCCGCACACAAAACTTGATGGCGTATCGCTGTTCAAGTGAACGCTCCATTGCGCCGTGTTACAAAGTCGAAAAACACGCTTCACGCGAAGGCACGTTTTTCCACTCAGACTGCTCGGAGCAAACTGGCGACCGGCTGCATTTGAAGGGCAGACCCCCCATCACATTTCCCGACCGGTTTTACCCCGTTGCGATGGATAGTCGCGTCACAATAAAATCATGCGCATTACTTTCATAATGGACCATGTAGCTCCATCCGACGATCACTTGTTTCGGTCATTGCAAAATCATTTAAATGGTAAAAACTTCGACTCTTTGGAGGTTTTAAAAAACGAGGTCTCTTCGTTTTTTGAGTCTAAACCGGCCAGTTTTTATGATCGGGGCATCCGTATGCTGCCAGAACGTTGGAAAAAGATCACAGAAAACGATGGAGAATATATCATTGATTAAATAAAGATTTTTGGGTAATTATTTAGATTAGGACACCCACCTCCAATAACCTTGGGCTTGACATATATTATAGAGGTCACCTTCCTGAGTAACCCTCAGAAGGATTTAGCCGGCGCTCGTTGTTTATTAAAAAGTTATTAAAAAAACAATGTCAACCAATTATATGTAATTTTCAGACAAATATTAAAAATTTTGAAAAATGTTTTAAACAAAAGTTGTAGATCTCTTTGAAATATACATTTTATGTTCTATTCATTTTTACTGTGCGAGTAATAGTTTTCGAAAAAAATGATAAACTCTAAACCTTATATCTCTCCTCCCATCTCCATCTGTCGTACGTCATGGAAGTACATGCATGGAGACAGTATGTTCCGCCCCCCTACGGGGGGGCTCCACTTCGTTAAAAATAACCCTACCCACCCTATGTCAGAGGTGTGGATTGGATCTCGCTTCACGTCG
>NW_011966923.1:54854-56645 GCF_000949405.1 Vollenhovia emeryi | reverse complement strand
TTTTACAACACTAGTCTATGGGATCACAGCCTAAGTAAGTATATATTCGTATAAGAAAAAGTTTTGTAAATTATAAAAAGATTAAACTATTATAATATATATAGACTCATTGTGTGTGTAACTTTTAGAATGCAATCCTTAAACTGCGACGTAATGCCGTTTTAAATATCAGCACGTGATGCATATGACATGAGCACAAGATGCACAAAAATGATGTACAATTGTGTTTGTCATGTATATCAGGTTTTGTTATCAATGTTATCATAATGCTATTATATGAGATACTATATTAGGCTGACATCATGATATGAGTATAGCTTTAATTAAATTCAGTAAATTTCCCAGTTAACATTTTACCGGTATTTTGCTAAGAACTTAAGCTAAAAAATGTTGCGAGCAAGACGAGTCCTTATTTGATGCAATATTCTATACAAAAAACCAACACGCAAATTGAGTACCGTAACTTTACAGCAACTTTGTAGCAACTTTGTAGCAACAATTGCGATAAAAAATGTATGATTTTGGCACTATTTTGACAAAATTGTAGAGAAACTTCGTAAATATTATTTTTTGCCACAAACCTTATTGCTAACACATATCGGCAATCTTGCTGTCAATATACAAGCAAAAGTTTAATTCAATAAATATTTTTGCTTTTATCGTAGCTACGAGACGGTAACAGTAGCAACTAGATTGCATTGCTTCGCCTTCACACAAAATGTTATCTGGGTTCATAACGCCTTCATAATGCTTTTTATTACTTTTCAACCGTATATATATACTTTAACTTTCTTTATATTTCAGTGTTACATTGAATTTCATAAAAAAACATTATGATTCACTTCAAGATACATTCAATCAGTTTTCAACAACTTTCATTTCACTTTTCATCGATTTTATAGTATTTTCTGCAAAATATTTCCATCTGGTGTACGATAATCATGTAATAAGAAGAGAAACGGACAATAACCGTGCCCGTCGGTGATCGTCTTTGTTGTAGTCAGTTAAAAATTTTTTATTTGCATTTTTCAAAGAATCTGTCCGCCCCGTCACAATTACAAAACACCTTTCGTGGCGAGCGTGGCCGCCGTCGGGACCGCCGTCGAACTCGAAATCTGGATAAAAAGGGGAGATGAGGGTAAAGAAAGATATACGACGTTCGACGGGATACCGTGGTCCGCCGGGCTCTCGTTTAAGGATCACTATGCTCCGTCAACACGATTGTATACATGTGACATAAAGTATTACGCTTACACGCTATTCATGTATATGTATATATGTATAAGATATATCGTACATACTTCTTTTTTCGTTTTTTTCTCCTTTTGTGTATATCTGTGTCTCTCTGTGTCTATGTGTACGTATGTACGTGTCTGTTAATTAACTGTTTTCTCTCAGCTCTGACGAAGTACGTAATATAGTAAAATATATGAAAAATCGCTATACGTAGGCCGAAGTAACGCGGTGTTGTAAATGCAAACGTCTTTCCGCCGGATGTGGAAATTTGGTTCTTTCTTTCGCCACCGTGTTCAACTGGACACACCGAATGCTAAACGGAGAAACAACGTTCGAGGAAACGAAAATTCGAATTTTTCCTTGCTTGCGAATGGCCTGAAGCCCGCATCACACTACTGATTAGGATTGAAATTGAATTGAAATTTGATCAGTGTAAAGTTCATTAAACTTGAGACTAGTGAACTTTGCTGTGATTGCTCAAATTTTAATATAATCTCAATCTCAATCCGTAGTCTGACACGGCCTACTTAAGCCTGTATTAGATTAGGGTTTTAG
>NW_011966923.1:43464-54388 GCF_000949405.1 Vollenhovia emeryi | reverse complement strand
AATTGAGATTAGATTGGAATCAGGGAAAGGAAAGTTATTTTTAAAAAGTAACTTTACCGTTATAGTTACTGATTTTCAAAAGTTATCGTTACTGTTACTTAAAAAATAACGATTTGTTACTTTATTAATTCAGAAACGCGATCAGATAAATTAAAACCTCTACTTTGGTAATATTTTTTACTAACAAAAATATTAATAAAACAATGTTTTATTTTAAAGTTGTAAAACCATGAAAAATTTAAGGAGATAAATTTTAAAACGCTCAAAATGTAAATAAAGAATGTTGATTTCTATAAATATATAGCTAGTTTTTTTACTGTACTCTCAATTTTTCGTTCAAATTTTTAACGCAATAATTTTAAACTTATTTTAAATACAACAACCGATGATAATAGATTATTCATATCGATCGATGCTTGAAGATTAAATATAAAAAATATAGTTATATTTTATAACTAGGTTCGAAACATACAATGTAACGATAAAACTAACTGTTAAATTCGTTACAGTTACTAAAAAAAGTAACTACGGCTGTGTTCCGATATTCACTGCCAATACTGTAAATCTATAGTTTACGTCGTGTATACTAGCTATACATTTTCAGTACTGGCAGTGAATATCGGGAGTTCCGTTTGGTACGTTGAGCGGTTCGCACGTCTTCTGGCTGAAGAAAAAATTTTTGATACTCGCGGGTTGCATCATCAAATAGGGATTGCGTCATCCCGCGTGAGGTTCGGTAGTTGGGCCTCTGCATCGTGTGACATCAAAAACGTGATTACACGATAAGACATTTACACCATCAAGACTATTGGTTCGTCGTGGCCGTTTCGGCTCAGTGAGTGAGCCGGGAGCCAATAAACTAGAAGAAGAAGACAGTGAATATCGGAACACACCCTACGTTACCGTTACAAAAGAAACAAAGGAACGTCGTTACCAGTCCGTTACCAAAAAAGTAACTTGTAACGATAACGACGTTACAAGTAACGCGTTACTTTCTTATCCTGATTGAAATTTACCCAATCGGAGTAAAATTCATTAAACTGGGGATTAGTTAACTTTCCTCCGAGTAGTCAATTTAAATCTGAGAGAGAGAGAGAGAGAGGGGGGAGGGAGAGTTAAGTTAGGAGAGTTAGGTTCGGTTCGCGAAATCAATCGATGACATTGGGTTCTTTCCAACAATGGAACACTGTGTCGTCACTGTGTAACGGGTGTATCCCGTTTGGACACGTAACGATTGGACACCGCTCGATTGGACACGCACTATTGGACACACATTATTGGACACCGAAATCATTGTACACCGCATTATTGGACACAAGCATTATTGGACACCGCATTATCGGACACAAGCATTATTGGACACCGCATTATTGGACACTGCATTTTTGGACACCGCATTTTTGTACACCGCATTTTTGTACACCGCATTATTGGACACAAGCATTGCAAGAATATTGTGCTTTACAGAAATACGCAAACCCGATACAAAATATGTCCGATCGGGCCTGTGTCCGATCGAGTCCGTGTCCGATCGGTTATGTGTGCAATCAGGACAATCCCAATGCAATGTCCAATCTTGCAATGCTTGTGTTCAATAATGCGGTGTCCAAAAATGCGGTGTCCAATAATGCTTGTGTCCGATAATGCGGTATCCAATAATGCTTGTGTCCAATAATGCGGTGTCTAATGATTTTGGTGTCCAATAATGCGTGTCCAATAGTGCGTGTCCAATCGAGCGGTGTCCAATCGTTACGTGTCCAATAGAAGGTCACCCCTGTGTAACACAGTGTTACACAGTGAGTAATTCTTTCATGTAACTTATCTAAATAAGTGGTACCAAATGTAAGAATGTTGGCATTGTGGAGAGACGACACCCTGGGCGTTTTCCAGCTAGGACACACAAAATTGCACTGTGTTACATCGTGTAAAATTCTTGTTGGAACGGTGAAAGTATAGGTTTAATTTCTAAAAATCGTACTAAGGGGCATTACGTTAATGGAATAGTACATGTCGCTTCATTTTAACCTTAGCTTAACTCACTTTTTGTCTCTTTTTAAGGGAAACAGAAAGAGACGAAGAGTGAATTAAGAAAACTTCCAACAGTTGCAAAATGAACGTTCTGCTGAACGTGACCATTGTAAACTTAGAACCGTTTGTAATCTTAAACTTCAATCAATGCACAAAGAAAATCATAAAGTAGCAAAAGCCTGACGCAATAATACGTTATGATTTTCTTTGTGCGTTTCTTGCGTGAATTACTAAGTTTACGTACGGATTTAAGTTTATATTCAGAACTTAACATAACGCGTTGCGGAAAAGCTTGTGCGGTAGATCTACCTCTAACGTCTTCGAATATTCGTATACTATTATATTATTTATAGGTTATGTTCAAAAACATTAATACCACAATTTAAATATAAAATTTTCTAAATGTTGGTAACACTGGGATATTTTACACGCTTCTACTTAGCTTTTTACTGTGTCGAGCAGTGTGACACTGTGTCGTAGTTGAAACACTTTGTGTCGGACACAGTGTTAGGGTACTATTACATTTGTCGTACGACAAATTTTTCAAGCGTGTCGATTGGCCGCTGAATAGAAAGTTTCTAGATACTCGAGAATTTTACTATCCTTCAGCCAATCAATACGCTTAAAAACTTTGTCGTACGACAAATGTAATACCAGCCTTACACTGTGTAACTTGCTGGAAAACGCCCCCTGATAGCACACAAAAATCTCAGAGATATTTCAGGAACATAACATTGCAACCTTTGAAATTATTTCAGTAACGTTCCTCAAGGTTTCTGTAACGTTCTAGGTAAGTTGCAGTAACGTCAAAATTTCCCGTTTAGGTTTAGGTTAAATTTGCAACCATCCACATAGATTGTAGCAGTCTTGCAAAAACGCTATTGAAACCATACAGAATCTTTTAATAAATGCTATTGCAACGTTGCAGGTAGGCTGCAGTAACGTCAAAATGTCCGCTTCAGTTAAATTTGCAACCGTCCAGATAGATCGTAGAAATCTTACAAAAACGTTACTGAAATGTTATAAAAATGTTTAATAAATACTGCAATTAATATTCTAGGAACGTTATATAAAAATACTACTATAGTTATAGCATTTCTGTAAAGAATTGATTATCTGACAAATAAATTTATAAATGAATATGATCGAAAATTTTTTACCTTGTCAGATATTGACGTTACTGCAGCCTACCTGCAACGTTGCAATAGCATTTATTAAAAGTTTCTGTATGGTTTCAATAGCGTTTTTGCAAGATTGCTGCAATCTATCTGGATGGTTGCAAATTTAACCTAAGCGGACATTTTGACGTTACTGCAACGTACCTAGAACGTTACAGAAACCTTGAGGAACGTTACTGAAATAATTTCAAAGGTTGCAATGTTATGTTCCTGAAATATCTCTGAGATTTTTGTGTGCTATCAGGGCATAGTCCAACTCAGCATTTTAGCAGTGTACGATTGTGTTGACTTGTGTCGGACGTAGTTGGAAAGCACCGGATCGCACAATGTGTTACACAGTGTCGCTTGTGTATGTACATTGCTAGAAAGCACCCACTGTGTACTCAGTGGGAAATGTTCCACCTTTCTCCGCCGTCTCAAGAATTTTTAAGACACAGGCGTACCGTTTCCTCGCCCGTTCCTCCTCATTTCTTCGTAACATCCCTATTTTTCGCACAATCCCGATACCGTGTTCGTTGCATCAACGCCACCGCGAGACCTCGTCGAAAATCGGTCATCACAATCTGGCTTTCTTTTCTCTTCTCTCCCATGCATACTTACGCTACGCAGCGCGGCAATTTCGAACCTAATTTTTTTCAGCCACGGTTTTCAGTTTTTATAGCGAACGGTTCGATACGTCGGGGAACAAGAAGCGCTAGGAATTATTTGAAAAAGAAGAACGACGTCTCGTTATCTATTTACATCCCAAGGCGATCAACTGATTAGAATTCTTCAAATCTCCTAATTCGCGTTGAACTCGCGATCATTAATCATAGAATCGACGTAAGATTTGAAAAAATCTGAAAAGCCATTGGTTGTTGAAAAATTGCCGTCGCTGCGTCGCGAATGTACTACAACTTACAAAGAATATCGCATTGGCCATCATCATCATCATCATCATCATCATCATCATCATCCTCATCATCATCGTTATCACCATCACCATCGGTCAAGCGCTGATCGCAATCGCCGTTTTTCTTTTAAACTTAGCAGCTCGCACGATCAGCACTTAAGAGGATGCTAAAGTCATCTGTTTTACCGACACATTCGAATATAGTTTTTGCGCTGCTGAATCTTTTTATTAGTTTTTACGCCTAAAATAATACCAGGATAAATTGCGGACCGCATAGCAGAACGTTTTTATACTTGAAACACTCGGGTCAGAAGTCTAATGAGAAAGATATTGGTATTTGAAATTTTCGATTTTTTAATCGTGAGAAATTTGAATTTGGCTTTATAAAATTACAAAATTCTTCCACGCGATTACAGTACGCGTAAAACCATAGCGGGGGGTTCACAACTTTATATAAAAAACGAAGAGAAATTAAAAATATCAGTATGTGAAGACTAACCACAATTACTTATAAAGCGATATTTTTCAAATTGCTCACGATTAAAAAATTGAAAATTTCAAATACCAATATCTTTCTCATTAGACTTCTGACCCCGAGTGTTTCAAGAATAAAAACGTTCTGCTATGCGGTCCGCAACTTATCCTGGTATTATTTTAGGCGTAAAAACTAATAAAAAGATTCAGCAGCGCAAAAACTATATTCGAATGTGTCGGTAAAACAGATGACTTAGCATCCTCTTAATCGGTTCACGATCACAGCATTTCGCTTCCCACGATTATCTTCTCTCGACGAAGATCACAATTTACAAACGCATCGCGCGATAGAGGACAAAAATTCACGATACAAAGGTGCTCTGCGTCTACGTCGGCAGAAGTATTACAATTAGCGAGATCTACGACTATATATATAATACGTACATAAATGTGTATATATACAGGGTATCCTGAAAATCGCGAATCAAAATATCATAGCAAGAATGTCGTCGAAAAAATAAATTAAAAAGTTATTTGCCATTTTTCGTTCCGAGCAGTAGTTTTTTTAGATAAAAAGGTTCAAAACAGGCCAATCATACATTACGGTTGAACGGAAACTTGTCCGTGAGTCGCGCGTCGATAGTGTTAGTGCACTAAACTATATATATATATATATTATATAATTTTGTAACAATAAAAAAATTTTTTTTAACAATTGTGTTTTCTTTATACTGGTTGATTTGTCTCAATATTCTGTTCAAAAAGTATTAAGGTAAGATAATAAAAAAAATGAATATTTTACAAGATATTTTGTAATTTATGTCAAAATATTGGAATTTTCAAACCTTAATAACTCAAAAAGTTCTTAATAAAAAAAATACTTTATTATAGCGTTTTGGAAAGCTCTCGAGGTAAGTTATAAGAATATGTAATAAAAAATAGGGGTTCCCATTTAAAAAAACTACTCTGACCTTCAAATAACCTTTAAAAGTAGTCTCAAGGTCAAAGCATAGTTACACAGATAGGTGACCCCCATTATCTTGAACAACTTTTGTCTGAAACATTTTTGTCTTAAACTTATGGATTTTGAGAGATTTCAGTGCGTAGATTAAAATGGCCTACCCTGTATATACATTTCTTTGTCTTACTTGTCCGTTTAGTTGCGTGGCGAAGTTAGATCGGGACTTATTGTTAGACTGACGCCGATAAGGATGTGCCTGCACCGAAAGTTAGTCTCGTGGAATGTCTTCGCGATCTCTCCCCCTCTTATTAATATAAATTGTATCGAAAGGTAGCGCGATCGGAGTACAAATAATAAAATTCAGTCGACACATTGGGGGGAGGGAAAGTTGCATTTCTCATGACAAGGCTCCCCGAACGCGTAGCACGGGGTTTCCGCAGGTACGAGCGATTTTAAAGCTTGGTGATCGATTGTTACAAACTGTTCACGTCTCTTCTCTTGTGTCGCCGCACATATATCTGTGTGAGTTCGAGATCGTCCAGAAGAAAGGGGTAGTCAGGACCATCTTGTAGGAGAATCCCTCAAAGTTTCATATTCCAAAATGTTTCTATCATATGAATCTATATGATATAAGGGATAATAATGAAAAAGTATTTTCGAAGTTATCATTTCTACCAAGTAAGCAGGTCCTTCGAGAAAAAAGTGACGCACCCTTTTTCCGTGGAAAATCTAAACTACTATCTCAATCGGGAGATATCTTTATTTTGAGGAAATCGCGGTCCACCGGAAGAAGACATTCGTTCTTCGTCATTTGCCCAAGTGTGATTATTCGATAACTTCATAGCGATTCTTAAAAATGCTTCACCGCTTCTACCGTATCTCTCGACGAGATTGCGAGCAACCTTTGCACCTAAAAGATTCAACAGCGCGACCGTTTGCATTGCGAACTTTCTTAACATTAACTCATTTTAACAATAAAGCTTCGCAAAGTTAGAAAAACAGAGTTTTAATAATAATTAAACTCCTATAATATCATATATAATAGAGATTAATATCTTATTAAGTATATAAAATGCCCAATGTAACATAATACAATGCAATTTCTATTAATTAGAGAGAATCTCTATGCGATAATATTTAAATTGCTATTAAATTCCACTTAAAATTTACCAAAAAACACTTGGCTTCCAACACTTTACCGTAGTGTTTGAATTATCAATATAATAATACATATAATAATATACAATGAGACTCGCAAAAAATTTCAAAGAGAACACATAACTTCAAATCTGTCAAAAATTTCCAGACCAAAAGATTTTTTTAATTTGCAGTTTTCCATATTTTTTTCCGATCAAGAACGAGTCGATATACAATCTACGCTTATTAAACACTCCGTGTCTCCATTTTGTAATAATTGCGATGCTGATTGGGTACAAATAAAGGCGCGCGCACTCCCCCCTCCCCCACACACACACACACACACACACTCACTCACTCACTCACTCACTCACTCACTCACTCACTCACTCACTCATTCACACGCACACGCACACGCACACCTGACGTCTCACTAGATGCTGTTTCCGCTGTGCAACAATAACTGCTTAGTAAACATCAACAGTCACATAACATCAATATTATAATTTCCTACTCAACAATGTAACTGCTACGTACAACATGTTATATTACATTTATATTGTTGAGTGAGAAAGTATAATGTTACGTAACTGTTAGTTGATGTTTACTGGATAATCGATAATACAGGATGAAATTTCCCTGTTCTACTGATTCCTTTTAAACTTCTTGCATTCAACTTAAGCGCGAAACGAAAAGAACTTTTTTTCCATGTAAAATTACAATCGTAAAAATAATAGCAGAATCAGAGAAATCCCGTGTACGCACGATACACAATTCGCGAATCGAGAGCTTACTATTGTTTTCGAGGCGTAATAATAAATTGGATCGATCCTAAGTCGCGGACTGTTCTTCGCGCGTATTACAGAATTAAAACAAATCACGACATATTCCACCTTGTTAACATCGAGGGATGACAGTTTAACTCTCGAGACTCGATTATGTGCAAACTGCGTAGCCTGCATTTTTTGATTAAACAACTCCTTACTTTGTTTTTTTGAAAGACATAACGCTATTCTATCTTAAGATACTCACTTTGCAAGTTATAAATTTCGATCTCGCGAAATAGCGGTTCGTCTTGTAAACCGTGGAGAGAATCGTATCAAATTTAAAAAATGGAAAAACGACGAGAGATATCTAAAGTACTTTTTTTTGCAAATTTTGTATTATCCTGAGAGATATCTGTATCCGCAACATTTTTTCTTTCGAGATCCGCGCATTACGATGGTAATATAAAATTGATTTGTCTATCATAAAAACCGTGATGTAGATGTAAAGTGACAGCCAGGATGCGAGAGATTTTCCGATCTATCGAGAACCATTAATCGTTTCTCGAGAGTGTGTATCTAGAGAATAATAATCGCTCTACATATGTATATATGTATAAGTTACGCTAATAATTATCAACTATAATACGGTTCTATGTTATTCTGCACCGCGCATCGGAGCCTGCGGACTCGTCCTAACTTTCTCAGTGGCGCTATCAGAAAAGTAAGAGGTAGAAAAATATACGTGCTGCACGCGCTGCGTATCTATTTGATTCGTTGCGACAGCAAAGAACGTGATTCAACTCTTGGATGCATAAAGGGAGATTATTGTGAGACCTCGTGATATTAACTTTCTTTACGATGTTCTCAGTACCTTCAAATCACTTTCCTCGTATAAAAAATCTTCTCAAGTCTTTTAAACTGTCTCTTTTGACGTTGTAAATTGAATCAAAATTTTTTACTGCTTGAGCTCCTGCGAGCTTCTATTCGAATGCTCATATGCAGCCAGGAGGTACAACACTGTTCGCAACTCGGTGTGCACTGATGACACAGACACGCGTGTACATACGTCGGCACAATATATTCGCGCAATAAAACTCTTCGTCGAAGTATATCATTTGAAAGTATGCAATTAAAGTGTTCCCTATATTCTGACATACATCCTAAATATATCTCCTAAAACATTTGCTAATCTTCCTCTGAACAACAGAGGAAGACGATTCTCCTTCATGAAAACAAATGCAATAATAGCGCCTGGTCGAGAAAATGCTTACGCTTAAGGATGTATCTGAGCTATTTCAAAATAGTACCAAATTGATGAAACTTCGGGAAACACTTCCTTTGTTATCTGTAATATACTGAAAAAAATTTTAAGTAGATTTACTAAATCGTTAGAGAGTAATTATTATTTCAATTATGTCTGATTTTACACGTGTTCTTATGGGAAACGCAATTTTCTTGAATGAAATAAGTAATAAAGTATAGAAAAAATAGTACCAAAATTTTAATTTTTTTTATACATATAGACCATGGATTATTGGAACTTGTGCAAAATTCGATTAGGTTTCATAACACGGTTTAGGAGAAATTAATTATTATTCATGACAATTTTGCGGTTTCTGTAATATGTCAATTACTGGACTGTAGAAGTGCGGCAACGTCGCAATCAGCTGAACGTGTCAAACGAATAACCTGACCGATACAGTAGTCACGTCGTAAAGTCTCGTTTTATCTGTATTGTTTTCATTTAGAGAACAAGAATAAAAATTAAATAATTTTGATAAACAACATAAACTCTGGTTTCTCGCTCACATTTTCCTCCATGGTAGGCTCAGTTTTTCTTCTTGCACAATTTGAACTTTTCTTCTTAAAAATCCACATCTTTGTTGCGCAAGTCTCTTTCGATACGTACTTTCGCTAATTATTTTTCCTTTCCACCGATACATTTTTGTGGCTTTTGACATTGCGATGCAGGACTAAACAGAAGTTAGCTCGCAATGTCAAAAGTGCATTGCTATCAACCTTGAAGCCATAAACTTAATGTCGCGCTATTGCCACGTTTAACCCGTTTCATCGATGGTCAAATATTAATATTAATAACAAATAATATTTATAGTTATTGTTTAAATAATGCATATTTACCTTTTTAACTATATTCCAATTACTTTTTCTGTATTACACTGTTAAATAATGGTGTTAAATAAATAAGAAATTTGATGTTCTAAGGTTGCATTCTGGGCATTTTCACTGCCAAAAGTTTTATTGTAGAAAGTTGTAAAATGGCAAATAAACCTAATAAAGCGCTGAAAAATGTGAAAAATAACTTTTTAAAAATAAATATATTATGTTAGTTATCATTTATATCAGTTATCACTAGGTTTACTGCACGTTTAGCGTAGATATGCCAGTTTTTCGAATTTGGGGGATTTTTGTCAATGATTGTATCTCAGATACATCCTTAAAAGTTTCTTTCCCCTGCTACTTTCATATCGCAAACCTTATCGCAGCAAAAAAAAGATGAAAATAAAGAAATTTAGAAAAAGGTAAAAAATAGGCTGACAGAAAATTTAAACAAAAGATGAGGAAAGATTAGACAAGGGTTAAACTGTTAAAGCTTGTTTTGAAAGCACGATGAGGATGTCTCCACCAAGCAACTATTACACTTTTCTCTCAAATTCGCCGTAACGAGCGACGCGTGTCCTCGCGTAACTACGAAAACTACTAGTCACTTACGCGTACGCTCGACGAAGATAACACTACAAAAATCTCGCACGCACTGTCTATTAGTTAATCTACGTTATCTACGCTATCCGCTTCTTCGAGTCCAGATGACACCGATCGCGCGCGCTATTCGCTAATCATTACTTTAGATGTATCACTTAGGAAAAAAGAAGAGTCGCTGGGCATTCCACGAAAATTGGACGAAAGGTCTAGAAGATCTCACAGAGTCGGCTACACGAGACTTACAATTCTACCCTGTTCTTGTGTCTCTACACTTGTTAGAGTTTGGCGTGTTAGTTGCGCTTACAGTATCCCACTTTGCAATTTTCGATAAACTCGAATCAAGCTTCATCGTTACGTCCGCTGAACCGGTAGGCATTTACCACGGACAAATAGTATTGTTCCTGTAAACATTAAAACAATGTTAATCAAGTTGTAAGATTTAGATCAATGCTTCTCTCTACGTGTTACTCCCCAAAGAAATAAGATTACAGGGTGTAAAAGAGAAAATTTCCAAGAAACATTAAAAGGCTAGCGAGTCCTTAATAACGGATTGTCTAAGCTTCCTCCGAAGTATAAGACGTAATGGAGAGCAAAGAGTCGGAGAGATAAATAAAGTTCAGACTCTCTATGTAATATTGACTGGTAAAAGACGGAGGAAATTTGGCAAAATTTCACTAACGTTCAAGGAAACGATCCTCGCGATTTTACTGTGTGTGTGCGCGCGCGTGTGCGTGTGCGTTCGTGAGAGTGAGAGAGAGAGGGAGGG
>NW_011966923.1:27128-38983 GCF_000949405.1 Vollenhovia emeryi | reverse complement strand
ACCATCAAGGTCAAACGGAAGTTGATTGGCGGGTGCTATGTAAGGGTAAATATTTACCCCCAGCAAGAAAAAATGTTTCAGACAAAAGTTGTACTGTTTCGAGGGGGACATAAGATGGTATCATTGGTTTGACCTTGAAGAGTTATTTGAAGTTCACACGAAGGTCACCTTCAATTTTTTAAATGGAACCCCCTATTATTCACTAATTAATATGAACAACTTTGGTCCGAAACATTTTTTATTTGCCTAATACTTTTTCAGATATTCAAAAGAAAATTTATAACTTTTTCAATGTTTAGCTTATGATATCTCGATAAATGTTTGTCGGAGGAAAAAGTAGTACATCACACTCTTACTTGATATGGTCTCAGGAATATGTTGTTGCAATAGTGCTCCAATTGTTGAACATTTTTGTATATGTAAATTTTGTGTTACAATACACAAAAATTTCAATAATTACAACACTATAATTGCAACAGCATATTCCTGAGACCAAATCAAGTAAAAAAATCCTGTACTACTTTTTCCTCCGACAAACAGTTATCGAGATATCATAAGCTAAAGATTGAAAAAGTTGCAATTTTTTTTTGGAATATCTCAAAAAGTATTAGGCAAATCAAAATATGTTTCAAATCAAAAGTTGTTCATATTAATTAGTGAATAAGATAGTATATTAAACAATAGGGGGTTCCATTAAAAAAATTGAAGGTGACCTTCGTGTGAACTTCAAATAACTCTTCAGGGTCAAGCCAATAGTACCATCTTATGTCCCCCTCGAAACAGTACAACTTTTGTCTGAAACATTTTTGTTTGCTGGGCTTAGTTTGTGAAATATTTTACTGTCCAAGTTAAAATGGGACACCCTGTATATGTATACACACATAAGTGTTTTTAAACAACAAGAAATATATTTTCTTTACAACAATTAATTTATCTTATTATTCTGTGCATAAAAGTATCAAGGTACGGTTATTAAAAAATTAATGATTTACGAGATATTTTATATTTTGTGTGAAAAAATGCAAAAATAAAATACAAAATATTTCGTAACGGATTGATTTTTCATAACTCCATATCTTTATACGCAGAAAAATTAAAGAAATCATCTTGCGTGTAAAAAGTCTATTTTTAAAAATGATGACCTTCGTATGACCTTGAAAGATTGAGTTTTTTTTCGAAAATTGATTTTGCCATTATTCGTCCTCCTCCAAACCACACAACTTTTGTCTAAAACATTTTCACTTACTGGATTCGGTTTTCGAGATATTCGACTCGACTGTTTAAAATAAAGAGAATTTGTATATAAAATAAATTATATTATTTTAATCAAGTGTAGTTACTAATTATATACATAGAGATCCACGCACTTATTATATTTGATCTGCATCGAAGAGCCCCAAGAATTCTCAAAACGTTTCTAAAAGGTCAGACTTACTAGCACTAGATGCACGATGCGAGTACAAATCCACAAGTATACGTATATCGTAAGTCGTAGTTAAGAGGACGAGAAACTTTTCAAGAAAAATAGCATGCGTATGCGGTATGGCTGTATACTTTTATTTTCGTTTTATCGTTTTTGTCTTTTTTTTCCTTATGCATTAGCAAACCGCTCGTGGTGAGGCGTCTCTCCCGCGAGCTTAACATCTCGCACGACGTCTTCGCGCGTGTCGGACATAATTTCGTTTAATTTTTTTGCCTTTGTCTTTTTTTTGTACATTGTCATTACAATCATTAATGTCGTTAGTGCATTTTACAATACATTCCGGCATATTTCCGCCACAATCGATTTTACACCGTGGAAGAAAACAATGTCGCGCCCTGTTCGCTCCCCCTTTTCTCGTTCTCGTGGACGATTCTCCCTCGATAATTAATTAATTGAGATCATACCGAGCGACACGCGCAGTTCAACGTCGCTCAATCTAAACGGGAGAAAGTGTCACCGATTTTCAACTTGTTTTTAACTGTCAACTGTTTGGATCGCGGGAACCCTCGAGTAAATTCGACGATATTCCCAATTTTGAGTCAACATTGAAAGTGCGTTCCTGAGAGTGTTTCCTATATTTAGTAGACGAGTCGCTACTTTTCATAAATACTTGACGAATGTATTCGCGCGAAATCCGCTTTTATCTCTTAGGAAGAAGAGTGTCGCGACTCGAGAATTGCAACAAGAGGTGCCTTAGACCTCTACTATTTAGCTTGTTGTTCATCGACGAAGAAAATTAAATAAAGAAATCGTGAAACAAAATCCACGAATATTGGCTAACTTGATCTTTCAAGAGCGCTTCTATCCGCGACACTCCTTTTCGCAAAGCACGATATGTATTACATGTGCGGCACGAGAGTACATTGAAATTGCTTTTGTAGTTCGCACAGGAGTCAGTCGTCATTCATCGGTCGCGAATAAATAGAGCGTGGCTAAAAATTGTACAGCGAAAAGTTGTAATCGTAAAGAAAATAATACTGAGCACCGTTGTTGTGCATTGAGAAAATGCTGCTCAGATTGATTGAACGGACTAATACAATTAAAACGGGTCCACTTTTGCATTTACGTCGGCAAGAAAATGTAACTTCCTCGCGTGGAAATTTGTTTCTCGATTCGCGCTCCGTCCGAGCATCGCCTTTTCTCACTGCACATCCAAAGAAGTCGATCGACTTACACCGAGTAAATTAAAGTAACAGGCTTGTCCGGATACTTTGGCATTATAACATCACACAAGCGAACACGTTGTACACATTTTTTTCACATTCATGGCCGCTTCCGAGGGGCCTGCAGTCAGAATCATTTACGAGAATGAGATAAAAGGCCAACGAACGAGACTGACAAAATTCTTTACATCAAGCACGCTAAACGAACCTACAAGCTAAAGCTCAGCGGTGGGAAGTAGATCCCACCGTGTCCTAAGTCGTACGAATAAATACGAAAGTAAAATCAATGATTAATCTATCGGCTGCCGAGAGAATTCGTAACGGCGTTACATTTGTGTATCGGCGAAGGCAGTCACCGCACGACACATTCACGCGAATCTCTCTACAATTATTGCCTTCTTTGCAACGATACAGGACGTACAGTGGCAGAAAAATCGTATCGTCGATCTTAAGTGAGGCGTTTATTTAAAACAAAAAAAAACATTTAATAGATCTTATATTTGAGATTGTCTTAAGTTTATGCTGTACGGAACATTTTATTGGCTACGGAGTGTCTAAAGATGATTTTTAGACGATCTTAAATATAAGATCTGACTGTGAATACCGCGCTCATAAACAGAAAAGGTTTTACTCGAAAGTTTCGTTATGAGCAACGTTCTGTTCTTAATGTTTAGTCAAACATGTTAATCTATTTTAATTTAACATTTCATATCGTATGATTCATCGATTTAGTTTAGAAAAGCTCACGGCTTACGTTCTAAGAAAGTAGTTCCAATAAGATACATCATCTTCACACGAGAAAAGTATAATAACACAAGTAAAAATGGCACTTTTACAGGAGACTAACTGAACTTTCAATCTGCTTCTTCTCTTGCCTTGAAGCCTATCACACAATAGGAAAGCACAGGCAATAGGAACAGGGAATAGAATTTCTGACGCGTTGGATTGGTTGGAAGAAAATTTCCGACGAATCCAACGCGTCAAAAATTCTATTCTTATTCCTTTTGCCTGTTACCAGGCATTGTGTGATAGGCTTGATAGATCTTTTCCCATAATATGAGAATCGTATTTTTTCTTTAAATATTCTTCCTCTTTACTATTATTATTTTTAAGCAAAATTCTTTTTTCGCATTGGTCTACTTTTGAACGAAATGTTTTTTAACTACAGTCAGCCCTCGCAAGTTTAACTTTCGCGGATTTAACTCTTATGGGTGAAAAACGGGAACAGAAACTCTGACGATCTACTTCCACTGCTCGAATAAATAATGTACGCGTATTAACCAAGATTGTTTAAACTGTAATTTTTAATACACTTGGCGCGAGACACTACCGTGTCTCTTGATTATTTTAAAACATTGTTACCATACGGTGCACTTTACTTTTTAATTTGTTATATAGTCACTATAGTGTAATGTAGTCAAGATATTAAGGTATAAGACCTAGAAATACTCGCGGGTTTTCCATAGTCGTGTTTTTGCTTTCTCAATCCCCGCAAATATGGAAGGCTGACTGTGTACTTATGACGCTTTTTTTTATAAAAGTACGTACGTTTTCCAATTGCTAAATTATAAAGATATAAATATTTATATATTTTATGTAATTAAGTGGAAAAGATGCCCCTTTTCCGTATAAGGACCGGATTTTAATAGCCTAACAACAATATTTCTGTGTGAATTTTCTACATTTTTTCCAACTCATAAATTGTCATGTCTTTTTACTTGTGTCACCTTCTTTAAGCAAAGGCGGTATATCCCAATAACTTGGATTGACTTAGAGATATTCGTAAGATATAATCACGTAAAAGTATAAGTTATTCGTTCAAAAACAAATAGAAACGATTCACTTCCGAATGAAAGCGTTTACCCGCTTTCTTCAGCACTCGATCCTTTTTTAAGATCAACGATTGATTCTCAATCTAGAGCTCGATATTTGTTTGTCGTTGCTAGTTTATTAGTAGAGATTGTCTTATGTTAAATCTATATCAAGGAATACTGTGCCATTTTCATCGCCACTGTACATACAGATCGAAACTAGCGTTAGCCAAAGAGTTTATTGCGAAATTTCACATATCGCGACAAATAATGCATCGGCTAGTTTTGTTTCGCTTCTTTCTTTCTTTTTTTGTAGAAGAATACCTCTGTGTGAAGAAGTACCAATTAATTGCTCTTACTTAACTCTATTCAGGTAAATACACAGGTAAACATTGTAACTCGCTATACACAGAAAAAAGAAAATAGAATTGCTTAAAATTATAAATAAATTCGGCGCCCAAACGTTTCTGTCATCGTTAATCGTTAATCGTTCGTTTAGGCCCGGTTGCACCAACGTCGCATTAAGTAGCATTAATCCTGGCTAATCTTTCGTCTACAAGTGGGATGAATAATTTAGGAAAGGACAATCGCGCGAATCGCTAATCCAGGAGAGCTCGTTTAATGACCCTCGATGCAACGTGGCCTAAATGTTACCAGTGCAACTCTATAAATTAGTACATACACATATCTACGGCATTACAATAAGTATAATATCTACACGGAGATTAGCTTTGAAAAAATGATACTCTGTCTCGAGAGAAGTGAAAATATTATCGACGGCTCGAGGATGATTGTGTACAAAGTGCGCATTGTAATTTGGACGTTATCGATTATTATTATTTTCACCATTTCCCGCCGTGCGCGCGCGCGCGACTGAAAGATGAATGGAAAGAAACGCATGTAGTACGCTCGAGTTGCGGCGATAACGCAGCGGGATGAGTTTCACCCTCATTCTCTCTCGTAATACGATGCATTTGCTTGTGACCGATTGTATATTCGGCATCTCTCCGCCATGCATACCTATACATCACATATATCCCAATAATCAGCACGCATTACACGCAGAGATTTTTTTTATTAAATCATAAGAGCCCTTTACTACCCCTTCCTTTTCTCCTCTCGCGTAATACATGCCTGCATGTAATGATATATATAATCATAATCGCGACGAAGATCAAATGAGGGACGTGTTTCGATTGGATTAGCGTATTATGCATCAAGCTGTATGTTACACATAAATTATCTAATGCCGTTTGGATCGAGATCACTACCAGACACTACCAGCTGAGGGACATCACAGTCTGACGAAGAATTTCTTCGTGAAACTTGGCGCGAAATAACACGGGGAGTGTAGAAGGTGAACTGCGTTAACATTTCCTGCTCGTCGAGTCAACTGAACAAGGATACTCTCGGACCAGCGCGAACCCTGATGCAATGTTTACTGCTTGGAAAAAATGATGCCGTAGTAATCTTGTTAATTTAATAACAGTATTAATAATAAAATAAATTATTGTACTCTTAATTTAATAGAATTCGTCGGATTAATACTGTTATCAAAGTAACAATATCAATTTTAATTCTTTCTCGCGCGCGTGTCGTCGTTCAAAGACACAATATTTTCAGTACGTTTGCATAATCATTCATCGGTGAACAAGATATTTATTCTATGGCTGGCACTGATCCAATTGTCCTGCTCATTGTCAGATGTTCCTCTCTCCTTTCTTCCTCGTAATTTAATACGCAAATCGATTGTATCGATACGATACTCGGCAACATCCTATACTTTGTATTTTTAACATATAATATATTCGTAGCAGGAGTGGACCAATCGTTTCTATCGAGGGTTTTTCCCTTGAAAGACACTAACATTACTCCAATGCCAATAATTAGTCTCACGATAACATTTCGGCACGAATTTTGGCATTAACCTGAAGCCTACCATTTCTTGCAGATTTCTTTCGTGCTAAATTCAAATCCGTCTATAGAATTCTTCTAGTAGAATTAGGATTTTGAGAAAAAACTCCCTTACAATAAATATGTCGCCGTTTTTCATCGGTTACAACTTACAACTTCCTATTCCGACGTGCTACATGTAGCTACAACGGCTCAAAATAAAGCTTGAAATTTATACTGTTATATGTAAGATACAAAAAAGATTTTTAGTAAAATAGATACTCGAACTCTAACCATTCAATTCTCTAGTGTTCTCATATAAATCTTTTTAGCGCAGAAATTTTTGTATTTCATACATAAAGTATAAGTTTAAAACTTCATTTTGAGCGTCACATCATAACTACCAGGTCTGCCGATTAATAATTCTTAATTTTTTTCAAGAGATAGCACTGGAAATAAGGGGTGGCTCACAGTATTAACTAATATGCCATTTTGTTGCTGTGACAGCAACACGGTTTTGTATACAGGTCTCCCGACTGCCTCTAATTTTCGATGTTGGGGGTAGGTCGCTTAGTGAGGAAATTTTGTAGTTCTTGTAATAGCCACTAGCGTTGCAGTCGATCTTCTTTTGTTGGCGAGGGACGCTGGAGGCCGAGGGGATATGTCGAGTTTACCGTGAATGGGACAAAGACAGACAGATATCCCTCCCGGCCTCCAGCGTCTCTCGCCACAAAAAGAAGGTAGACTGCAACGCTAGTGGCCATTACAAGAACTACAAAATTTCCTCACTAAGCGACCTACCCCCACTACCGAAGTCAGGAGACCTGTCTACAAGACCGTGGACAGCAGCCTTCAAAACGGTATGGTTGTTTAAACGTTTACGAGTTAGCGTCATATTCTTTTCGTGTGGTAAACATGTCGAATTTTGAGCCAAATAAAGAGAATTTGCGGCACATACTGCTTTTCTTGTTCAATTAAGAGAAAAACGCGAGTGAAAGCCATCGTATTCTTGTAGAAACTTACGGTAACAATATCCCAATGCAAGACGCCTGTGTGCATTGGTTTAGACGATTCAAAAGTGGCGAGTTTGACTTGAAAGATCAAGAACGCCCAGGTCAACCGAAAAATTTTGAAGATGCCGAGTTGCAAGCATTGTTGGATGAAGACGCTGCACAAACTCAACAACAATTGGCAGAAAAGTTAAATGTTGGTCGACAAATCATTTCTGATTGTCTGCATGCCAAGAGAAAGTTTCAGAAGGCAGGAAAATGGGTACCACATCAACTGAACGAAAGACAGATGGAAAAGCGAAAAACGGTGCGCGCTTTTGCTTCTTCACTTCGAAAGAAAGTCTTTTTTGCATTGGATCGCGACTGGAGACGAAAAATGGATATATTTCGAGAACCTGAAACGCAAAAAATCATGGGTTTCACCAGGACAACCACAACATCAACCCCAAAACCGAATCGCTTCGGAAAGAAGACAATGCTATGCATTTGGTGGGATCAGACAGGTGTCGTAAACTATGAGCTTCTAAAACCTGGTGAAACAGTTGATACCTGGTGAAACAGTTGATACCGCTCGCTACCGACAACAAATGATCAATTTGAATCATGCATTGATCGAAAAACGACCAGAATGGGCTCGATGACACGGAAAAGTGATTTTGCAGCACGATAACGCAAAAAATCATGGGTTTCACCAGGACAACCACAACATCAACCCCAAAACCGAATCGCTTCGGAAAGAAGACAATGCTATGCATTTGGTGGGATCAGACAGGTGTCGTAAACTTCTAATGAGCTTCTAAAACCTGGTAAAACAGTCACACATAGCAAAACAGGTCGAAGATACGATTTCCGCACTTGGCTGGGAACTCCTGCCGCACCAGCCCTATTCACCCGACCTTGCTCCTTCCGACTACCACTTTGCTTTCATCGATGACACACGCACTTTCCCCAAGAACACTTCAATAATTACGAAAAAGTTGAAAAATGGTTCGTTAAATAGGTCGACTCAAAATAGGAATTACTCTTTTTCTGGTAAGGCATTCACGAATTGGCGAAAAGATGGGAAAAATGTATAGCTAGCGACGGCGCATATTTTGAATAAAACATTTTTTACTATTCTCCTAAATTAAACGTGGTCTTTTAATGAAAAAATTAAGAATTATTAACCGGCAGACCTGGTACATATAGCACATCGGAATAAAAAGTTATAACTGATGAAAGCCTATCAAAATAACCATATTTAACTAATTGTAAGTAGTTGTAGAGATGTAGCGAGTGAGGGCTAAGTTAGTCCCCAACGTCATCTTGATCTAAAAGGTGTTTTTTAACTACCCGCTTGTGTGGAAGAGCTGCCCACTCTGTACTTCCATCTCTCATACAGTCAATTCTTATATTTAAGGATGGTCTTAAATATCTCTTGAAATATTTCGTAGCCAGTAAAATGATGATAGCATCCACGCAGATTATTTTTGGGTTATATACTTTTTGAACATGTATTTAAGACAAAGTTAAATGTAAAAATTGACTACGAACAGGCCTTAGTGTGCGCTCAGTGCACACTAGTGCAGGCAATCAAAGTCGTTATACATGTAAGTTCTTTTCAAAGTCCTGACGTGCTAGAGAACTTGAATTTACGCGCAAATGGATTTGAATTTAGCACGAATGAAATTATAAAAAAAAATAAGTTCCACCTAACATTAAAAGTCCAATTTTATTCATCAACGTCAAGCCCGTAAGACCCTAGACGGTTTACCTTTTACACTCCCTGTTTTCACCTAAAATAGATTTTACGGTTGACCCCCAAGTCGATAAAAAGATCCGCCTCTCAACATACTTTTCCCACTTAAAGTTTCTCTACACCGTGCAGCGGGTATAACGACAGAGAACCGCTGTCACGAAGCTACTGAGTCTATCTCATTGTCAGTAATACTTCTAAGTATTTATCATCTTTTTCGATTCTCGCACACGATATTTATTTTTTCTACCGCTGGTTACGATATACAAGAAATGTAATTATATCTACACACGCACACACACATTCACACACACATTCACACGCACGCACGCACGCACGCACGCACGCACACAGTCAGATACACAAACATTTTTTTATGCGTCACCATCGGCAACGTTGAACACCTTTTTACACGCTTTTTCTTACTTTCATCCTCGCTTTTCCACCTCGCGTGTAACACTCAAAAGGAATTTGAAATTTTTATACACCAAGCACACGCCTGCGTAGGCCACTTCTACGTTTCGAAAATGCGAAAAAGCTGGGAGAGATAGAAAGGGATAAGTGTTAATTGCCGCGGAAAGATGTTAAAGTAAAATAAACAGCGATAAACGCAAGAGATAATCATTGAAATTAAGGGAACATTTTCCTTCGGTTATGTATCTGAAAATGTGAATTTTGCATATGTACACATATGTACAGCTCCATTCATATCCAAGAATATAATTCTCAAACGATAAAAGTTCTATAAGTGATAAGTATTTCGGTACTTTTGGTTGTAAATAACGAAGTAATAAGTAATCTGCATGTATCAATACAAGATTGACTGATAAATCTGTAAGGTTTCAAACTTCCACGTATATGTAAATAAATTTTAACAAAAAATTCCACTTAATCCTTCCGTTATTATTTATACATCACGTATATGTATAATGTATTTAATGTCGTAAAACTGTACTCTACCTTATAAAATCTATTAAATTTTTAATCTTTAAATATGTATTTTTCAATAACAATAATCAGAGTGTAACTCTTCCGCTCGTATGTTGTAAATACAAATATCAATTATTATTAAAGGCCATAATAAACGAGCATTAGTGGATGTTAATTAAAAGATATCTATAATTTATTCCTAAGAATTATGGTACGTAAACGTTTCGGCTATACTAACAAGGGGACCGTCAGGTGTTCCCCTCCCCGATTTGGCTGAAATTGTGCATAAGTGTAGTACTTAACGAGAAACTTTTATAGAGCAAGCCACTCGACGCACCTCTCAAGCGTTTTCGAGAAAAAGCAATTTGAAATTTGCGTGTATGTGTTAGTAGCTATGCAGCGCAAAATTTTTTCAGCCGAACGCGTAGCGTACCGGGCAGCGCGCCAACTTCGTAAACGCGAGATCGCTGGTTCGAGTCCCGCTGCTACTCTTTTTTTCCATTATTTTTTTCTATTATAAATGTTTCTTTAGTTATACAATATTGATGCTGAAATTTTAATATTTTTATCGTTTTAAAATATTTGCAATATAAATCTTTATTAATTATTTGCAATATTTATAATATTAAGTAGAAGGCAGTATATGTTGTAACATCATCGAAATCGGGAAAGCTTACGACTCATTTGTATAAAAAGTTTTTGAAAGAAACGTTATTACCATACGTAGAAAAGCAGAAATTTCTGCTGTTGATAGATTCTTGGGGAGGGCAAACAAATCCGAGCTTGTATGATGAAATTTTTCAAAACGATGAGGGTATAGGAACATGTACAATTAAAGTTATTCCTCCGAAATGTACGCCTCTTGTTCAACCTTGCGATGTTTACTTTTATAGACAGGTGAAAAATTTTATAAAGCGTCTACAAAATTGTTCCTACCTTATCGAACAAAATCGCGAGATAGCATCCAGAGAAGATTGTTTAAAAATTCAATCGATTGTTCATAATCAGTTGTCAGCTTCAGTATTTTCTGAAATGTTGCGTTACGCTTGGTTCGCTGCAAAACTTTGCGATGAAAGAAACATTTTCAGGAACGTAAATGAAATATGTTTCCCTATCGATATTCTTAACCCTAGAACCCGACACATGGGTAAAATTTACCCAGACCAACTTTTCGAACGTTACCGCTCTGAAAATATGAGGAGTTGGCAGTACTATACTAGGGCCAAAATTAGTTAACTAATTCCTTTGTTGGAAGGCATAACTCAGCTGTTTTCTCACCTAACCGTTTTCGACAGGGAAGACAGCAAAATTTCGTTCGGGTAAATTTTACCCATGTTTAGGGTTTACGTTGGAAAATTCATTTTCAATTTTTTCTTGTTTGTAATAGATTTAGATCTTTCTTTCTAGTTTTTATTGAAAACTTGGTTGCTGATGTATGATAAATGTGCTTTAGAGGTTATAATTGTATCAAATAAGTATATTTATTATATATAACATATATTATGCAATAGAATTGAAATTATTTATAAATAACAAATAATACGTAATAATACATTTTCTTATAATAAAACAATTTTGAAAGGGAAAATGGAGTTATTAAGTAAACCCATAAAAAGTCCCATCCATATCTTGTTCGAACAGACCTATTTTCCTTTTGTAAAAAATATAGTTTTTTTAATAACCAGCGATCTGCTCCTAGATTTCTCAAAGAATTAACCGTCTTCTTTAAAATCGCGTTTGCCTCATTGCTTTATCTGTTATAGTTAAAAAGTTATTAATTTTTTAGAGAAAAGCGAATTTTGAAGAAACATGTGTTTTGTTTTTTATTAT
>NW_011966923.1:18200-26695 GCF_000949405.1 Vollenhovia emeryi | reverse complement strand
ATTAAAAAAAACATTGAATTTTAACCATTTTTCCGAGAGTTATTAGCAAATGAAAATGCGCTGAGTAAAATTTACCCATGTTTAGAGTTTACGTAACTTTTTGACGTGTCGGATTCTAGGGTTAAAATTCCTTGTGCTTGTAAAAAAGCAGCTTTTATAAGATGCTCACGATGTTTTACAACGTATTGTTTTACATGTTTTTATGATGAATATCATCCTAATTTATGTACCAATATACTGCCTTCTACTTAATATTATAAATATTGCAAATAATTAATAAAGATTTATATTGCAATTATTTCAAAACGATAAAAATATTAAAATTTCAGCATCAATATTGTATAACTAAAGAAACATTTATAATAGAAAAAATAATGGAAAAAAAGAGTAGCAGCGGGACTCGAACCAGCGATCTCGCGCTTACGAAGCTGGCGCGCTGTCCGGTACGCTACGCGTTCGGCTGAAAAATTTTTGCGCTGCACAGCTACTAACACATACACGAAAATTTCAAATTGCTTTTTCTCGAAAACGCTTGAGAGGTGCGTCGAGTGGCTTGCTCTATAAAAGTTTCTCGTTAAGTACTACACTTATGCACAATTTCAGCCAAATCGGGGAGGGGAACACCTGACGGTCCCCTTGTAAGCCTTCTTCAGTACATTTATTCGCTTATACATTTTTCGGCAGTGGATTGGCCAACTTTTTCGGAATCGGCGATGTCCATGCTGTGAAAAACTACACCACCCGTGTTTTTCAGCACATCCTTCGTTGGTTGGCGAGAATATGTTTGTCCTATTCTATGAAATCGTTTGTTGTTAGTCTAAAGCCAACCTATGGGAGAACCACAGGAGACATGTTGCGCTACGTCAAAAACCAAACAATCATAGATTAGGAACAAACATATTCTTGCCAACCAACGAAGAATGTGCTGGAAAACACGGGTAATGAAAAATGTAAAATGCGCTGCGTGTACGCGACCGATGGGTAAATGTACTGTTAGTATAGCCGATTGTTAGTATAGCCGAAACGTTTACGTACCATAATTCTTAAGAATAAATTATAGATATCTTTTAATTAACATCCACTAATGCTCATTTATTATGGCCTTTAATAATAATTGATGTTTGTATTTTTTCAATCACTCCAAGATGAAAATGTACCCTTAATTTAATTTGTGAGTACTATATCAGATTTATATCCACTTTGTGACTTAAAGCTGAGTATTTCAAAGCTTTAACTTAAAAATTAATGCGGCCCGTCAGAAAACTCGGAATACTGCAATTTTTTACTCTTAATTTAAATTTTAAATAATTATAAACAACGTAATTTAAGGGGGAGGATGCATTATGAAGTCATAAGGTAAAACTACTTATCTTTGTGTTCTATTTTCTCATCATTCGGTTAACGTATTCGAATCATTTTTTCCTTTATTCTTATTCTCGTGTAATTGATTATATCTTGATTATACTTTGCTTCTAAATAAATAATCTATCAAATTTTAATTATAGTTTTTTAAAAATTAAATAATAAATTTATAAAAAGTTATTTAGACACTGTCACGGTTCTTCGCTTTTATCCCTTCGAATTTATGTTTAACACGTCAGAGCTGTACACATTTATCATTTCTTTAAAAATATCGATTCTTTTTACAACTTCGATTGCTTGTAACTTTCAGTAAAGTCATAATTCTTTAATAAAAGTTGTTTCCTTTAGGAATAGAATTTAATAATAACTATATAATTTTGAAACTTTGTTTGCGAGTTGCATAATGGCAGACGCACTGCTTACTATAATCTATGCAAGAATATGTATATCCAATCTTTTATATTTTAAACGTTTAACCATATATATCTAACGAGTATTTTATTTTCAGCTCAAAATGTACGAAAAACTAACATTTTTAAATAAAAAAAATTTTTCATCTTTTTATCTTTTCAAAGTGCATCCTCCCTCTTAAACAACCTTCAAAATAAATAATAATGTATTTTGCACATCCACACGCGTACGAGATATTCCTAAAGGAATTAAGATCCAAAAAGGAAAATATGATTAAGAATATAATCGAATCTCCAATTCAAATTTGCAAGAAATTTAAGTTTGGATGTAAATTGCAGACGAGATACCTCACTAAAGAAAAGGCGAAGAATATGAGATGTTAAATAATAATAAAATATACGATTCTACGATCTGTGAATAATTTGAATTTTGCTACAAGACGGATTATACTGAATTTGTAAAAAGTTGTCTGTATTACCGATACAGTCACATATAGTTTTTGCGCTCGAAAATCTTCTTATAATTGGCTTTTATGCACAACATAATATCAGGACAGGACGCGGGTCGTACAGTAGAAAATTTCCATACTTAAAACACTGACGTGAGTTTAAAAGCAAATTCCTATCGAAATTTCGATACAAATTAAACTTCTAAACTCAATATTTTAAGTACAACAATGTTCTACCGTGCACTCTGTCCTGGTATTATTTTGTACAGTTTTATTCATTAATGGACTTGCATTTTTATCATTATTTTTCTCATCTATATAAATCACTGAATTTCAAGCTGTATGTATGTATGTACTACCACATACTTTTATAGAAACTGTGTGAACTACAGCCTGAAACTCATCAACGTATAGATGGGAATAAAGATTATGAAAATGTGAATTCTAGTAAAACTGAGGTCCAGGCATTAATGAATAAGACTGTACATAAAAACTATGAAACTTTTATACGAAGCTAATCGGCAATTTTATAACTGTTTTCTTTTTTAGCATAAAATGTACCAAGTTTGCGTGCATATTTTAACCATGAAGAAGGATTTTTAATTCTCTCTAAAATTCGATAAAAAGATTCAAATGCGCAAAAATTGTTTTTGTCGGTAAATTATCGACATTTTCGGAGTTTAATCATCGTTTTAGGGACAAACTGTAGCCACGCGTAGCTTGTATCGAACAATAGATTGTTTCAGCTAGTTAATGAGTTTCAATAAGTTCGATCGGTGTTAATAATACGAATGCATCGTATCTCTCTACATGATTTTTTACATAAATTACATAAACTAAGAACTTCGAAAAAAAAGAGAGAAACGTAAAACAATATAAAAATTAACAAGAGAGCGTAATAATCTTACAAAGTCAACTAATCAAAATAACAAAAACGTTGAATTGATCTTGTATACAGCGCGTAGTGTTTCTCGTTTCTCTTAACAAAAAATAAAAAATAAAAGGATGAAATTTAGGAGAAGAAAATTGAGAAAAGTGGACAAATTTAGTTATACTGAAGAAGATCTCTCTCTTCAATAGACCGAAACATATCCGGAATCACATGCGTTATTTAGAAGAAAAATACTGAAAGACTTGATTCTTCATACCATCAACATCGATCGGTCTTGTGATGCTGCTATGCCTGATCTATCCAATCTACGGTTTGTGCTCAAACAGATTTCAATGTCCAGCTGTCTAAATTTTGAGTAGAGCAATACTCGTGTAAACATCTGAACAAGCATGGTTTGTGCAAAGATGAACACGTTCGAGAAATTATCATGTAGAACACATCGTATTACAGATTTATAACGCAAACGGATCTCTTACTGTCCCCTGCCTCTCCCTATTACACTACTACTGCTACCATTATTATTAATATTATTTAGTCAGCAATTTACCAGGAAATACTTGTCTGCGTATAAATGATGAATGATATACAGGGTGCTACGCAACATATTGACCACCGGTCATGGGAAGGTAGAGGGGACTAAGACAAACAGAAAAGTCCTTTACTATTTTGCGCTTGGACGAATAGTTATCGAGATACTGAATTTTCAAAATCGCCGTATTAGTCCAACCTACTGGCAAATGCAAGCGCGCGGTGAGTAGCGACCATCGCTGCGAACTTTGACGCAGCGCGGAGAGACGTGCCAGCGGTCGCGTAAGCGGCGGACGGGCAGCGGCACGCCTCGCCTCCCTACTCCTCGCCGCACACCGCCTCGAGCGGGGCCGCTAGGCGGGCGCATCTCACCGCGCGCTTACATTTGCCAGTAGGTTGGGCTAATACGGCGATTTTTAAAATTCAATATCTCGATAACTATTCGTCCAAGCGCAAAATAGTACAGGACTTTTCTGTTTGTCTTAGTCCCCTCTACCTTCCCATGACCGGTGGTCAATATGTTGCGTAGCACTCTGTAGACTATAGAGAGTCCTCTTCCAAGTCTCCTCAAAAACAAATAGATATTATACAAAAGTGCACGAAGACAATGCGTAGAGCTAAGTAAGTTCCTAATTGTAGCCACTGCAAACTGTAAAAAGTATTATGATCGAAAATCTCTTCAATTTCATAATAATTCCTCTCTGTGTACTGTCATCGAGAAGCATAATCTGCGGGCAGTAAACGAATGACTCTGACGAGGAGGTTTTGTACTACAACGAAGAAATATAGCCTATTGCATCCCGGACGATGGTCGTCACTTAAGAATAAGGCCAGCTAAAAAGGGTCAATCCCGCAAATGAACACCTAATGGCCAAGAGCGATCGTCACGTCGCGTTAATTGCACCAAACAATTGTGTTGCCGATAATGGGCAAACGATATATAGATACACGCAATTCGTTTACGCCATGTAGAATTCAAACTCCATCATCTTTTACAACCTAAGGCAGTCGAATCAAAATTGCTACACGGGTATTCCTCGGGTGGCGAAACGCGATCTTGTCCTGGGAACTTCCTCGTTAGTTCTACACCCCGCTGGAACTAACGGCGAAGCGCCTGATAATGTCCTAACAGATCCGCCAGAACGCAACCTTGCCCGCTATATCGTCCGAACACAGTATCTACTTTTGTCATCGATACAACTACTGATTGATAAGACTCGAAACGAAGATAGGGCCACACAAAATTTGGAGATAGACCGATAACTTCGCACGTACATGGCGACGCGCTTATTTTTCCGTTCGATCGTTACAGTCTCGAATAATTAATTTCTATGCCAGGAACGAATTCCTGCAAGTATCAATAGCGGATTACAGGAAGGAAAGATGGGCCTATCGTCATTGTAGCGAGACGCAGGCTAACCGACACTACCCGATGCAAGGTAGCTCTTCCAAGGTCGCGCCTCGAACTTGGATGTGTGATCTCACTCTCTTACATATGAACGCTAATCTGCTCCTGCCACTTGCATCAGGAGTATGTAGAGGGCAAGGCTGGCCCTAGGCACGTCCATGCAGCAATCCTCTACTCATCTGCGCTTTTTCCTCTTAGATCTGTTGCTCGTTTTCTTGGCGGCGGTCGAGTGCTCGCTGGGCATCTCGCGCTCCGCTTCGTTCCGCTTGTCGACAGGCACGGTGGACTGCGGGAGCACCTTCGAGGAGGCCAAATTACTTGACCGCTCGGGCGCTCCGTCGCCGTCTCCGTCGCCGCCACTGCCACTGCCGCTGCCGCTGCCACTGCTCTCCACCTGCTGCCGCGTTGGCTGAAGCTGCAAAGAAGAATCTCTTTGCGATTCTCTCCTCTCGGCTGCCACGTTACCTCGACGTGTCTCGTCGACGACGAATCGTACTTCCGAAACGAGGAGAGGACTGCCCTCCGTCGCTTTGTTATCCCCCTTGTCCCGGGAGATCTTAGCTCGCGCCATAGCAGTCGTGACGCGCGCAATATCCTTGTCCGTGCCAAGTTCTTCGTCCGCTACCGGTGCGTCAAGGTCTACGAGGACACTCTCCTTCACCGTCGTCGTCGCCGTCGTCGTCACCGTCGTCTTCGTTACATCGACGTTATCCTTCTTACGGAAGCGGAGTTCCTCCTCCTCTCCCTCCTCCTCTTCCTCCTTATTCCTGCAAGCTAGTCGTCGCGTACTCTCGCGTACTTGGCGCGTCACGGATTCAAGGAACATAGGATCGTCTCCGCCGCGGAGTTGAGCCTCCTCCAGCTTCCTCACGTGCTCGCCGGCTTCTAGTTTTTCCTCCACCTCTATCAACGGCTCAAGATCCGTCTCCTTGCGGACTTCCTGCGAATCCAAGGAAGAGGAAATGCTCTTCTTGACGATAGAGCTCCAGGATACACCCTCTGCCGAGGGTGAAGCTTGAGGTTTCGGCTCCTGATCCGCGGGGCCGAGTTCCGCGAATGGCTCCTCCCGCACAGCTTCTTGCAGTTCCGCCATTTTCACCTTAGAGGAACGGAACGAAGGCAGAGGGGCGGCGAGAGAAGGCTCCGTACAACTGTTCTCCTGCGACTGGCCGTCCGACTGCGACCGCTTGTTCTTGCGAGACTTCCGGGTACGCGCCGCGGCGACGACGGGCAGAATCTTGCACTCCGGCGTCGCATCGGCATCCACGTCGGCCTTCTGCAACGCGTCGATGTCGATAATCTCAACGATGTCGCTGTCGGTCGTCTGCGAGGCTCGCTTGGCGGGTAGCAGCGGAGACGGTGAAAAACTCATCGTCTTCGGGCCGCGACTTTTTGCCCTTTTCGTGGGGCTCGGATACGGTCCCTCTGGCTTGTCCTTAAAGTAGTCGGCGGAACTGCACTTGTCAGTCTCCTCCGACTTGAGCCAGACATCCTCCAGTGGGTTGTATATCACAGTGACCTCCGCAGCCTCCGTCTCACCCTTCTCGATCACCATAATATCCTTTCGCTTCTTGCCGGATCTCAACTTGGCTCCTTGCTGCTCCGCCGACGACGGTGCTTCCTGACCCACCTGCGGGGGTTCTCTCTGCGACAATCTCGCCACCGCGTCGAGTTCCAACTCGCGAGCCTCCGAGAGCTGAACGTGTTCCAGATCGTCATCGGAGGACAACGTGTGTCTGCTGTGCCTTCTACGTGGGCAGTCGCTGCTCGTCTTTGTCAAGGACTTAATCGCGCCGACATCGCCGCGTTCCGAGCTCGTGGATTCGAAGCCAAGCTCGACGCTGTGTATGTACTCCAGGTCGTCGTCCGAGATCGTGCTCTTGCTGCTCTTGCGTTGAACTACGGGAGAAGAGAACTGCGCGACTGCGCCGACCGTCGCGCCTGCGTCCCTACATCTGCCCGCGTCGACCTTGATCCGCATCTGCATCACCTCGGACGCGTGGATGTGCTCGATGTCGTCGTCGGACTGGGTGGACGTGGAGGTGGCGTCTCTACCGAGATTGCACGGCTCCACCATGTGATACTCGATGGAGCTGAAGTCGTCCAGCGGCGGCGGATCCAACGGAGGCAATTCATCATCCCTCTCTCTGTCGTCGCAGTCAGAGAGCGATCTCGCTTTCTCCATGTACAAGGCGGCTTTGACAGGATTTCCTCTCCTCACAATTACGTCGGCAATCGGTTCCGTCGACTCGGACAGGTCGATCGAGGACACCTCTCTCGCGCGTTTAATTTCATTACTCTCTTGCTTAAGTCGATCCTTGCCGGTGAATTCCCGCGGAGAAGCGCGGCTCTTCCACTCGTCATTCTTTCGCATCACCTCGTACTTGTCCCTCCTCGCTACCTTGCTATCTCTCGCGCACTCGAGTCTCTTTTTATCGAGGCAATTTTCCTCTTTCTTTACGCCAACGTTCAGCGTCGAATCCGATTCGACGCACCGCGCGTCCTCGATGACGACGCTATCCTCGTGCTCCTTGACGATGTATTTCTCCGCACGCGTCGGCCGCTGCTCAATCGGATGTTTCTGCGCGGGACTCAACGTTCTCTCTCGATCGACGACGGCCTTCCTCGCGACGGGTCTCTTGACTCGCTCGTCCACGCTCGGTCGCGGTACCTCGACACTTCTCTCGCTCCGCATCGTCCTGTTCTCCATCAGCGTGACGCTGTCGTCGTCATAGCTGACGACGTACTTGGCCTTGGCAAGATACCTCTCGTGTGCCTCGCTATGATAATCCTCGACGCGTCGGTCGACGACGGACCTCCCCTTGCTGCACCACAACGCGGTCTCTTTCGCCTGCGTCATCGGACTGCTCGGGATCTCACCCGGCTCGGCGCAGAGGCTGAGGTTCGTCGGCACGTCGCGGAACGCCTCCTCCTTCTCGTAATCGATCGACATCGTCATCGCCGCCGCCGCCGTCGTCGCCGCCATCTCCGCGCACAGGGCGCGACGCTCCTGCAGCTCGCGTATGTTCTCGTCCGGCACGCTGTTGATCGTCGGCTCGCTCGCCGAGCGCATCTCCGCGCAGATCTCGGTGAGCTCGCGACTCAGCGCCCGGCTCTCCGGCTCGTCCGGAAGGTCGGCCGCGCCGAGCGAGGCCGGGCCCTCCTCCGCGCACACGCTTCTAGGCGCGTGGATCTCCTCCGCGGCGGAGTCGTACTCCAGTACGGAGCTAATAGCATCCTCATCCTCGTCGGCCGACACGGTAATCACGGTGCCGGTGTGAGGGTTGACGACTTTAGTTACCGGCTGACCCACCCTCTCAAATACCGTACGCCTCCCTAGTAACAGAAAAAGCCGTTGGCAGGTATCAATATCACGAGTAGCTGCTCACGCGTGTCTCTCTCTCTCTCTCTCTCTCTCTCTCTCTCTCTCTCTCTCTCTCTCTCTC
>NW_011966923.1:0-16374 GCF_000949405.1 Vollenhovia emeryi | reverse complement strand
TCTCTCTCTCACTCTCGCTTTCTCTTTAGTTTATCTCTCTTTTCCTTCTCTCTCCTCTTTGCAATGATAATTGGCTCGCTCGCATGCTCGCTCAGGATTATATAAAAATTTCGCCGGCGAGTAAACCGAAAGTCACAGTCGTCGAAATTTGTTAAGAAAGCGTGCTTTAAAGTGCGAGTTCCGATGGCTACGGTGCTTGACGAGCAAAATCTCGAGCATCTCGAGAATAAGAACGCAAAGGAATCGTCTGGTCCTTTCGTATCTTCTTTTTTTCTTCTTTCCCCCATTACGTTCCGCATTTGCGTACACCGCGCGCGTACCAATTGCGCGAGGGTCAAGTCAAGATAAACTCAAGAGAAGCGCATCCATGTCTTTATCGTAAAATCACAAAACAGTCTCATTCTAAGATATACACAAAGCTAGAAGCTCGAGCAAAATGTGATGAGTCTACATGGTTAGTACAAAGAAGTAGTACCATTTGTCGGACGTTTCTTTTTTTCTAAAAGTACAAAGAGCAGACGTCAACAAAATGTCTTGCTGTTAGTGCTCGAATATAGTACAGTTACGGGGACAAAAATGGAGATACCTGCCTCTGGCCAGTTCTGTGTCCACGCAAACTTACAACGCTAACGATATCATCCTTTGTCGTGTTCGGAAAACATATTATAGAAAAAGGTACACCTCAGATACCGCAATACACGCGTGACAACGTCGTCGCAAGACGTTGACAGGCATAATAATTCGTCTCCTTTTCGAGAATTTGACTCACTCGTTTCTCGAAACATTGTTAATAAAGAAACGGTATATCGTAACGCGCGCACATATCATGCCAAATTTCATTCGCGGATTTTACACCCTACAAGCTTTGAAAGTTTAAGTTCGTATGTTTGAAAAGCATGTATAGCTATAGAGGAAAGTCCTCTATTATGAAATAGGATTCTAATACGAGATAGCAGGTTTTCAACGTCCCAAATTGAATAACAAATATTTTCTCGCACCGATTACACGATCCAATAAACAGATTTCACTTCAAAAGTAATAAATTCATGATGGAACCAACAGATGCCTAGTAACTTCGCAGAAACTCCGCTATCTCACATCAGGAGCCTATATCATAATAGGGAACTTTTCTCCACTGTATACAGTACGTTAGCTTTGAGTGCTAAATTGTGTTTTTTAAATAATAGAATTTTAAGAAATTTTTTGGAATACAAGTTATTTTGCTTAAGATCATGGTACATATACAGGGTATTTTCTAAGTAAGTGTCAAAAATGAAAGGGAACATTCCTTGGCTTATTTTATGAAGGAAATGTTCTATGAGTGTCCTAAAGTGCTTTGTTTTCAAAATACAGGATGTCAAGGTTGAAGGAAAAATTGAAAAATTTGAAAATTTAAGAAAACGCTGAGAGAGACTTTTAAATTTGACGTGCACGCATGTGGTATTAAGAACTACTTTTCAATAAAATTTTTAGATCCACTGGGAGCGCGCGTATAAATAACTTGTCGCTTGTACTTAGTCGCTTATACTTGGCGCGAGACACTACCGTGTCTCGTGATCATATTAAGTTTTGTCAGTGAAAAAATGGTACGCCATTGTTTGCTTTCTAACAATAAGTCTAATTACATTAATACATGCGAGTTTTTAGAAATCTCGAACTAAAACTTCACAGAAACTGTCTTTTGTGTTTTTTTATGCGGTTAGCAGAGTTAAAATAAAAAATTGAAATTAAAAGTGTAGCTTCGCTGTTTATTAGGGAACAGATTGCTTCATCGGTATTGAAAAATTGTTCTTTAGACTAAATGTACGCGTGGCAAATTTTAATAAAATATCTCTACGTTTTCGTAAATTAAAAAAAAATTTTCTGCAATTTGAAAACCTTGCGTTTTGAAAATGGTACATTTTAGGATATACGTTCATAAGACATTTTTTTCATAGAATAATCCAAGGAATATCCCCCTTACATTTTCGACACTTAGAAAACACCCTGTATATATGTAAAAATTATATATCTATATGTGTGCTTGTATAATATAAAAGATGCAACAGTCGAGAAATTGTATATACAATATCGAAAATTATATTTGACAAAATACAATTGTGTATGATGAAATTCAACGAGAATACTTAACAATTGTCAAACATAAGAACATTGACTGTACAGTATAGTAATGTTAGAATGCAGGCAAATCAGGTAACAATAAGAATAAAAGCATAAAATGCCGCCTATGTCTTTTCCATAACTATTTTTCTGCGCAAAAAAAACAAGATTATTCACTATAAAAAAATTGTAATATAATTGTAGTATAATACAGATCACATTAAGCGAAGTGTATATGTCGGAAATATACAAATTTGTATACAAATTGTACGGAATACATTAATTTAGTCGCTTCGACGACACTGCAGCCAAGCGGACCTGCATTCGTAAATTCAGTGTCTTCGACTAAAATGTAAAACTCCGCTGCGTGGTTGCGCACTTACCTGGAGCACGATGCGACGCGATTGATATCTCGAGCATAGCCTCCGCGAGATCTTCTCTCAGTTGGCTCTCGCAACTACCAACGGCCACGTTCTCGCTATCCAGAGGATCACCGTAAGCCTCCACGAATCTCGGCGATTGTTCATAACTGCCTGTAAAGTATAATAGATCTTACTCTCTTGTAAACAATTTGTCCTATTCTCATATATAATAACACATTACTTTCTTCTTAAACTGAAACATGCATTGTAACTCGCGTGTTTACCTACCGACAATTATTGCGCACTTACTTCCTGATCCGTCAATGACAACCGGCATCAACGGCCTGGACGCCGCATGGGGCATATTAACGGGTTTCGATCTCGCTGGGCGGGATCCCGTGATTCCAATCTCCACTGCCTCCGCTTCGACCAGATTAACAGCAACACTAGTGATAATAGACTTTGATTAAATCCCCGTTTTCGACAGGGAAAATCATGATTAATCGGCAAAAATTGAGGAAACCAACCCGCTAGGTGCGTTGTAAGTCTTGAAGACGAATTGTGGGCCCATCCATAATCGTCTGTGCGGTCCAGCGTGCGTCACGATTTCCACTTGACTCAACCAACGATCCTCGACAGTTTCAAATTCCTGATTGTTCTTTGGCGCGAACGAAACACTGAGCAACGGGTTCGACAGAGACAACGGTAAGATGAGATCCGATGAATTGGGAGATCTACAAAGTGGCCACTGTCCCTTAACTTCGACCTCCAATTCAATGGTAGTGTCGTCGCAAACTTTCTCCTTTGGTACTCCTAAAGCAAGGACGAGCGAGCATTAGCTAACAGACGCAGAAAAAGATTTTTGAATAATATAAATCATCCGAGTTCTTTTGTAAAAAAATATTGTATATATAAGATGCATTTGCTTTCTGTGATATACCAGCAGCTGGTTTGGGATCCAAGTCATACTGTATCATGTTTCCATGGCACGCCATGATAAACAGAGAATCGACCGCCCTTTTGACAACTTTGCTACTGGACTCCCTTTGCGCGTACATCCAAGCTCTCGGCGGAGCAAAACACGCGCAGATCTTCAACGGTAAAGTCCCACTGTCGTCAGAATGTAACCGTTGCCTCTGTTGCGGTCTACTATGGAATATACGATATCTTTTAATTACACCTTTATAGCTTATTGCTCCCCTGTGAAACTAGTTTTCTACGAAACCAGTAGCTACCTTGGCTGCGTGGAGCTGTTGACTTGATTCAAAGACGACGGTTGCCGAATCTGCGACAGAGGATGCAGTATCGTTGGATGAGGGTACGGAGGAAGTCTAGGATTGGAGTAGGGATACACAGACAAAGGCAGTTCAGTGTGTGACACAGGAGAGTGGGATCGAGTGCCATCGTCCGTCAAGCCTGCACTTTTGTGGAATCTCGATAGTCTATTGACGACATTGGGTGTAGAATGCGTCCTGACACCAACAGGACCTCCATAAGGTGCGACAGGAAAAACATGCGTTGTACCTCTCACGGTTGAAATAGCGGCCCAACGTGTATCGCTCGAAAATACCATGTCCTAATGCAGTAAACACACGATACATGTTTTTATGTAAACTTAAAAACAAACACTTAATAAATATAACGAAATGCAAATTTTACAAAATATTATAGTACTTTTCTGTTCAACCGTTCTACCTGTATACGAGCGGATGGACACCTAATTCGTAACATCCTTTATACAGGGTAGGCCATTTTAATCTACGCACTGAAATCTCTCAAAATCCATAAGTTTAAGACAAAAGTTGTTCAAGATAATGGGGGTCACCTATCTGTGTAACTAGCTTTAACCTTGAGACTACTTTTCAAGGTTATTTGAAGGTAGAGTGGTTTTTTTAAGTGGGAACCCCTATTTTTATTACATATTCTTATAGCTTACCTCGAGAGCTTCCCAAAACGCTATAATAAAGTATTTTTTATTAAGAACTTTTTGAGTTATTAAGGTTTGAAAGTTTCAATATTTTGACATAAATTATAATACAAAATATCCTGTAAAATATTCATTTTTTTATCATCTTTACCTTAATACTTTTTTTGAACAGAATAATGAGACAAATCAACTGGTGTAAAGAAAACACAATTGTTTAAAAAAAATTTTTTTTATTACTTGTTACAAAATTGTGTGTTTTCTTTACACCGGTTGATTTGTCTCATTATTCTGTTCAAAAAAGTATTAAGGTAAGATGATAAAAAAATGAATATTTTACAAGATATTTTGTAATTTATGTCAAAATATTGGAACTTTCAAACCTTAATAACTCAGAAAGTTCTTAATAAAAGAATACTTTATTATAGCGTTTTGGGAAGCTCTCGAGGTAAGCTATAAGAATATGTAATAAAAATAGGTGTTCCCATTTTAAAAACCACTCTGACCTTCAAATAACCTTAAAAAGTAGTCTCAAGGTCAAAGCTAGTTACACAGATAGGTGATCCCCATTATCTTGAACAACTTTTGTCTGAAACATTTTTGACTTAAACTTATGGATTTTGAGAGATTTCAGTGCGTAGATTAAAATGGCCTACCCTGTATATGTATGTATGTATTATACATATGTATGTATGTACACTAGGACCGGTATTCATAGTCAGATCTTATACTCAAGACCATCGTGAATTTATCTAAAGATGATCTTAAAATAGTCTTGAATATAAAATCTAACTATGAATTCTGGTCCTAGTGTACATACGATTGTTCATATGTACACGGAAAAAAAAGATGTTTCAATAAGATCAGTGTAATTGCAACTACAAAATTCGTGATATCACCTTAAAAAATAACCTTTGTTAATAAAAAAAAAGATTTAAAAAGACGTCAAGTATAAGCGTCATCCAATCAAAAATTATATAATTTAATTATTTGGATATCTTTTATTTTTTTAAAAAAATTATTTTCTCCCTCCCTCCACAGTATCTTCTCTACAAAAGTAATGATATCATCAAATATGCCGCCAACTAAACTGAATATTTATAAAAACTAGGTAGTTTATTATTTTTTATATTGAAATGTTACAGCCAAACAATCGAGCATAAAATTTTATCGGAAGAAATAAAGGAAATAATAATATTAATGAGATAAATTTTTTATACTTATTCCATAAAAATTTAATACGAATAAATATTTTGTTAAAAGATCGCCTTTTCTAATTTAATTGTGGGATACATATCGATCCTGATTCATGACATCATTGTTTATTATTATAAAAAGACTTGGCACTGCTAAACCAAATGTTAATTGCGCTCTTCCTCTTTCCTTACAAAAGTGTTAAACTCTTTCTTTCTTTTGTGCAATCATGTGCGTATATATACGCGTGCGCGTATGGGTTACGAAATAGGGATTAGAGTTAATTGTAAGTTTAGATTGTATATTTCAGCGGTTTAGCAGCGCTAAATTTTTTTATAAACAATGACGTCATGAATCAGGATCGATATGTATCCCACAATTAAATTATAAAAGGCGATCTTTTAATAAAATATTTGTTCGTATTAAATTTTTGTGGAATAAGTATTAAAAATTGGTCTCATTAATATTATTATTTCCTTTATTTCTTCCGATAAAATTTTATGCTCGATTGTTTGGCTATAACATTCTAATATAAAAAATAATAAAGTATGTTGTTTGTAAAATATGAATATTCAGTTTAGTTGGCGCCATTTGATGATATCATTATTTTTGTAGAGAAGATACTTTGGAGGGGGGGAAGAAAATTTTTTTAAAATAAAAGTAAATATAACGAAATCTAAGCAGTAAGTAGTAAGAATTCTTAAAGTCGCCAACAGTAATTAATAAATTAATAACATCAGTGATTTTTGTCGACCGTGTCTGGCAATTAAAATTCTTATTGCAAAAAATATTACCCCAGCCAGGATTCGAACCTGGGACCTCCCTACAATCCGTGACGGGCGTCTTAGCCAGCTCGACCACTGGGGCTGTGATAATACTATTCGTAATAACATGTATATAACTTAATATGTTGTTTACGCGTCTATTTCGACTTTTCAGAAACTGTGCGTCGATACGGATTGTCGACCGCACAATAAACTGTCGATACGCGATTTTTTAGAATTTCCCTTTCCCTTCCCTTCCCCTGATCCCATTCCATAAGCAGTAAGAATGTTAGGAATGTATACCTGTACTTTGGCGGTGGTGTCGCCACGATGTAAAATATATAAATGATGTACCGCCGCCAATGTTGGCCCACCAGGATGCGGCTGGATTCTAAAGATATGGAAGTCGTGTCCCCTCTTGTCCGCCGTCATTAATAACGCACCGGTCAGATCGAAAGTCATGGCGACGATCGCGTCGCTATGGGCGGTGAAATGAGCGATCACGGCGTCCGCGTTCGCGTCGTCCAGTTCCTTCTCGTCCCTCGCGACCTGAAGATCTAGTATCGTGACGACGCCCGGCTGCGTGACGTCGTTGCCCGCGTTATTGACGGCCATCGGCGACACCGAGTTCCCGGTGAGACTTGACGCCACGGTTTCACCCAATCCACGAAGTCCTTTTCCCAGTGACTTCGCCGCGTATAAAACCGTCGCGGTGTAACTTTGAACGCCCTCCCCCTCGCAACCACCGCTGCTTCTTCTCGCGGGTATTAACTTTTTCTCGCTGCGGACACATCGCAAAGAGCAATTATTTCAGATTTAACGAGACGTACACGCACGCTGCGCACCACGTAAGATATTGAAATTGTTAGAAAATAAAGAGCAAAATGTATACGTAAAGCTGTATACCTGTAAGCGAGCCATCGTGTTCCCAGGGCGACGGGATTTGGATTTGGGCCAGGGCTGGCGTAGCAGGTCGTGATTGTAATATTATTTTGCAATGTTCTGGCATCGAAGACCGCAATTTTTTCTAATAACGTTACGACCACAGACCGCCTGTTCGCCAGCACGTCGCAAACGGGATGCTTGAATCCTACGCTGTGCACTTGCTCGCCGGTCTTCAAGGAGATGAAGTTGACATCGCAAAACTTTGGTCCCGGAAGGCTCGAATCCGGCTCGGAGCAGATCGCTACCATCGGCCGTTTCGCTTCGAATTCGTCGGCGTGTTCGTCGTCAGTCTTTGGATTTGGTAGAATTCGAAGGGTACGAACCACACCCTGCCGCCACGACAGGACTTCCGTTGCCTCGCCCGTCGCTGCTATCAGCCATACCTGCGTTTACAAGGATCGGTAAATTATCGCGATCACGCGTCAGCTTAAAACCTGGATGAAAGATACAATCATGTCCCTTAGTCAAACGGGAAATCTGCGTATGCTCGAAAAACTTTCAGGCGGTAAAAAACCTTCAATTAAAAAACTGTAGTTTTTTTTATAAGTTGCTCCTAGAGAAAATATATCGGCCATTGTTAGGAACTTCGAAAAGTCACTTTTTAACATTTTCAGCAACCTTTAAATACATACAATTGCTGCCGATTATATCCTTTTCGGTAATATTTCCTTGTGAAAGAAGAACTTTTGTAGAAATATTTTCTTTTTAATTTAACATTAAAATTGGTAGAGGTCAACGTAGGAAAGAAAGTAAGTAAAAATGTAGATGTCAAAATAAGAAGACTAAAAAATCCACAGATTTGGTACATATCATCTTTATACAGAGCTTGGTATCTTCATTCTTTTCATCAAAGATACAGATACGTGTTACATTTCTTGAATTCCGTCGATTTTGATACAGACACAAGATGCACTGAATGATTTTTCCGGAGAAAGATACAGATAAAGATAGTAGCTATATCTGTACTGGTATCTTTTAAAAAGATACCAATCTCTCATTGCCACTGCCAGTACTGGCAGTTAGAGCTTGATATCTTAACTCTTTCGTTAAGAATACAGATATCGATCGGATCAGCCGTTATCGAGATCCGATAATCTGTAGAGCCTCTTAACTCCGTACTCGCGTAAAGATATATATACGGTCGGTGTCGAGCGCGCCATTTTTGCTACGCTTATACTTGGCGCGAGACACTACAGTGTCTCCTGGCAAAATAAATTTTCAGTGAAGAGATACAGATACACAAGTTACATTTCTTGAATTCCTTCGATTTAGATATAGATACAAGATGCACTGAATGATTTATCCAGAGAAAGATACAGATAGATAGTATTTGTGTCTACACCTCTAACTATATCTTTAAAAAAAAAAGACTAGACAACACAAGTGCGCGCCATTTGCTCTCTCTAAAAATTTGCATGGTTTAACAGCTTCAAATAACACGACTGAAGCATGTCGTATCGCACAAGCGAGACAGCCAATCAGCATCTCGGAAAAGCGACAACAATACTTGAAGACTTTCGACTTAACACGCCTTTTTTATATAAGAGAAAATAAGAGAAAACTAGTACGCAGCGGGCGCCTCCACTGCTTTTTTAATTATTTCTTGTATTTAAAACTTATTTAAATACGGGAAGATCCAGGTTCAAACCCTGGCTGAGGTGTTACTTTACGCAAATTTTCTTTAAAGTTTTTTTCAGCGATGAAGAAAGGAAGGAATTTAATAAATGCTTGTTAATATAAAAAATAATTAGATTACTTGTGAAATATTATAATAAATTAATTTTATTATTTTAACTTGTTATTGACAAATAATATTTACGAACTGTCACATCGCGGCTGTCACCATCATCATCGCCGCGAAACTCGCCGCGGACTCGATCGCCGACTTCGACAACCAATCGGAAACCACATATCCAGAGAACATTATGACGTCTTAAAGACGTCTTAAATAGTTCTAAGACATCTTATGAAGTTGTCAGAAAGACGTCTTATGTCCCGATTTTCGACGTCTTTTAGACTTGTCTTAAAGACATCTTTAAGACGTCTTGAAAACAAATCCAAAAGACGTCCTCGAGACATGTATTATAGGCATATCGACTGATCTCTTTTGCAAGGTCTTATCTCGATATTACGCAATTTCTGGTTTTTGTACTTGGGCCGCGGTCAAGCGGACATCGAAGAGTTATTTCCTCTTCTATAGGAATGAGAACTAAGCTTCTCTTGGAAGTCGCGATTACTACTTTCAGGTGTAGTATGCTGAGGAATAACGATTATTTTTCTAAAATTCTGCCGTTGATAGACCTCCTTATATCCCATTCAACGATTTTTAAATGCGAGTTACTTTTAAAAATTACCTCCCCCTAGCGGATTAATTTATGAATCTTTTGTGTTGCTAAGCACCCCCTTGAAAGTAATCGATACTCTAAGTTGTCAGTAATGTGCAGTTCTGGTTATGAGTGGCTGTCACAACTGCCACAATCGTTATACACTACATATTACACTACAAATCTCATTATTCTAATTTCACAAACTCTTCTATTTTTAAAATACTTTCAAACATCTTAGCAATATGTCACAGATGCTTTAACAAAAGTATTAATTCGAACTTTAAAGGTTATATAAACACTACTGGACATATAATCAATATTTAATATTTTTATAAAGGCATCATAAAGACGTCTTTTTGACAATGTCTTAAGACGTTTTTTCTCTGACGTCTTATAGACGTCTTTTAGTAAAGTCTTAAAGATGTCTCTTTTAAGACGTCTTTAACCCGGCGAGAGTGTGGCAGGGTATGTCATACCCACCATGTTACTTATTTGCGTGTATTTTTTGTTTGTGACCTTCAAATCTGTTGTTGCTTTGAGTAGCTGGAGTTAAAGGGGTGCGGGAGGGGATAGTGGCGTGATCGCAGTGTCGCGGCAGCCTGCGCTCGAGTCATACCCTGCCACATACTCCTTGTTACATTTTTCACCACACTCTCGCCGGGTTAAAGCCTAATCTACAATGTGCTCCCTGCGTCTAGAAACATTCTATTTTGTAGCTAATGTATACGTTTACAAAATTTATGCAAGTTGATAAATTGTATATTATACATTGTATAATCGTACATTGTTGACAAATTTGTTGAGCGTTTTGATCTGTTTATATAAAATAGAATGTTTCTAGATGCGGAAAGCACATTGTAGATTAGACTTTAGACGTCGTTTAGACATGCATGTTGTCTGGGTAAAACGGCAACAATACTTACGATTTATTCGACCCCGAACACGCACTTCACGAGTAAACATGACTTCTTTTATTAGGGATAATAATAATAATATATAGGATACCAAGCTCTGTCTTTATAGTAATAACGGAACGCTCGAAAGTTTTCAAAAATCTTGCAAATAAAGGAAATGCTTCTATGAAACGTTACCGTGGAAGGAAACATGAGATCGGACGACACCAATCGCAAAAGGCGACGTTTCGGAGTAAAGCGGCGACACTTACCTGAACGCCAACCGCGTATCCTAGTACCAACAACAACGGCGGCGTGCTGGAACCTTCATTGTAATCGGGATATAAAGCGGGGTCGTTTATATCCGCGTATTCAAACCGCGCCCATGATATGCTTTCCTTGTTATCGGAGTTGGACACTCCGGCGTAGCCCTGCAAAGTGATCGCAAAGCTGTTACTTGTGGACTTTGGAGTCACGACACTAAAATGATTTCGATCAGCTATACCTGCGGTACTATATCGTTGATGATCCCGGCAACACTGTCGATGATCGATCGGTCCACTATGGGCTGGGGCGAAACAACTTGAGCTCCTTTGTGCACACCTCGCCTCGGCGATTCCGCAGACATCTTTTATTCCTCAGTTAATTTTATCTATCTGCAAAGACAGCGAAATCAGTGTGGAACAGAAGTACCGTAGAAACTTTTTCTACATTTTAAGAACGCGTTACTTTATCGCGCAGACCACGCCAGCTCTCAGTGCATAAATTCAGAAGAACAATGTAAATTAAATATTTATCAAACGCTCGAGGTACTGAAACTCTTATTTAACGTCTTCACCAAGTATTTGCGCGTTTTGTGCCTAACAAGTGGATTGTTCCAAGTTACGTTCGAATTTCCCGAACGTCGTACACTTTGGACCCTTCGATTCCACGAGAAATTGTGTTGAAAAGTCGCGCACGGAAAATTATGCCAGAACGTGAAGTCCCAATTAAAAGTCGTGCTCTGTAAACAGCTCCACGAGACACGAGGGCACAATCCCGCGGAATCTAGAAAGATCGCGCCGATACAAAGGAAGAGCTTCGACAGAATGGACACTTGTGTTTTTTTTTATGTTTAAGACAATGTTTTATGCTCCTAGTCTTTGTTTCAAGTCAATATCGTGGGCTCAGATCTAAACTATGTTCACAAAGCAACGTACTGAACGGACGTATATTTGTAAACACGTAAAAGTAACAGTTTTACTGCACGGCCACCAACAGTAAAGGAATACTTTATAAATATTGCCTTGAAATGATGAATCAGTTGCTCTGCTAAAGCCGTTACGCGCTGCAACAACTGTCTCGTATCGAGGCTTTAAAGCCTAATCTACCATGTGCTCTACAACAGAAACGTTCTATCTAGAGACCCTAAAGGGAATCTGGAAAACATTTGCCACTATGCGTCAAATCTAGTAACTTTTACAAGTTTGGAAACTTTCTAAATGATACAAAACCAAATAGAGAAAATAATGGAGTTATTTATTTGAGATTACAATGCATCGCCATTGCTTTGCTATTGTACGCTCACTTTTTTTATTAATTTCCTTTCGTTCGATACTCGTAACCTAAATATAATATATCGAGGTATAATTTTGTCTTTTAAATTGTGACAATTAAAAAATATTGTTTATCTTAAAACACTGTTTACTATTTACTATTTCGACGCATAACGACTGTTCCCAAGGACAAGCATACGTATGTAAACACACGAAAGCAACAATTTCACTGTACGACTGTCAACGACAAACGACATGAATTTGCGCTGACGACGATACTGTAACGTCGAAGCGTTCGCACTGTTAATTATCCAAGTACAATCTTTTCGCACTGTCACCTTAACTAGCCTCGCTACTGTTTGGCCTTTTCTCATCTATTTGTCAACAAACGAACATCCTACAAACATTGTCTTGAAACTACAAGTCAGCCATTCGTACCGAGGCCCTCCAGAGACTCGATAACGCGCGGTGTTTGGTCAACGAGCGACACGGGAGGAGCGACACGGGAACAAAGGATGGCAACACTCGCCGCACACGTCCTCCCGTGAACACGGCGGCCTCGACATCCAGGGAGGAGAGTAACCCCCGGGTGGGCGCGAGGGGAGCAATTATTCGCGCAACGGGACGGGCGTAATAGTCGCGCGCGGAGGACAAAGAACCCACGTTCAAGGTGCACCGTTCGCGGACCGCTGGACCGACTCCGCGAGTCGCGGACATTACTGCCGCCGTCGACGCTCAAGTCTCGCAGAGCGTCGTCGTCGTCGTCACGGAGTGCATTATTCAACGCGTACGAAAAGTGGGAAAGTACATCGGCCAGCCCGTGCCGTAGTAGCGCGGTGTGTTGACGACGGCTGGCGGTGGAAACGGAACGGAACGGAACGGGACGGGGAGTCTATTTTGCCAGCCATCGCGCAAAGGAGAGGGAGAGAGATACGATGTGTTGCACAACGCAGCGCACAGCTGTGCGCGAATCGCGCGCTCAGGGACAATCGACGGGAAAGTCACGAAGCGGGAGGAAGGGCGGCCACGCCGAGTGGCGCGTTATTCGTTATTCCGCCCCTGTAAACAAGGGGGGCCGTGGAATGCGTGCGTGGAGCGGCCGAATTGGAAAACGGATGCGCGCTCCGAACGGTTTACGCAATCGCGTTGAAAACAGTGACAGCGAACGCGCGGGAGGGGGACGTAAGGAGATCGTCAGAGGAACAAAGGGATCCTCGCTTATCGCGCGCGTTCGTTCGCTCGAGTGTCTGGCGCAAGCGAGCCGTCGTCGTCGTCGCTATCGAACGACGAGAACGTCGGCCGTCGTGGTCGATAAATGCGGAAAGACGGAACGAAGCGAGACCCAAGCCCAGCGAGTACACAACACACTTACTTCACCGCGAAATTTCACCGTGTTTTCTCATTGTGCGAGAAGAGCGAGAGAGAGAAAGAGAGAGAGAGAGAGAAAAGAGAGTACGCCACACTGCACTCCGCGCGCGCGCCGCCACCACCGCCGCCGCCGTTGCCGCTGCCCTTCGTCTACTGCGTCATTCTACGTCCCGCAAGCGACTGACGGGCGCGAGCCAGGCGGACGACAGTGGCTATGATGTCACGCAGTACGCGCTCGCGCGCGCGGAACTCGCCAGCGGGTTTCCGTTTTTTTTTCTTCCTTTTTCCTCTTCGCCCTTCCTCTCTCTTCCCCCCCGAGCCGCGACAGGAGAACGACACGGCAGCACGACGGGAACACGACGCGCAACCCGATCGCGCCTCCGAGTACCTCGGCCCGCGCACGGGCAACTTCACATCGCACGCACACACGCACACGCTTCCTCTCTCGCGAGTCTCGCGTCCTTCTCTCCGCTCGTCCGTTCCCCTCCGAGGGATCTGCTAGGTGGCACGGCGTGCGCGAAGCGACTACGACACGTACTCACGTCACGTACACGCGCGCGCGAGACGATCTGTTATTCTCCTCCTCCTCCTCCTCCTCCTCGCGGGCACACGCGCGCACGCACACATAAAAGGCGGAGGGAAGGAGGGAGAAAGACAACGCTCGCTGGCTTCTCGGAAACGGGAACGGGCGAGAGTAAACGCGCGGATGAACGTTGTGTGTATACGGGGTATATGTGTGTACGCACGTACGCGCTAACGTCACGCCGCCACCGTCCGCACCATGTCGGAGAAACGAAAACAATAATCAGCTGATTCGACGGCTGGGGGTCTACTTCGGGCGAGCGGCGGGGTCGAGCGCTCGTATCGGGGACGGATTCGGAGAGCAACGCCAGCGCCGCTTGTCCGCGATCGTTTTTGGTACGAGTACGTACGCTCGACGGTCCCTCTTTTTCCTCTTCCTCCTCCCGTGTGAACATTGCTTTTACCGGAAAGGGAGAGTTCTCCCCCCCCCCCCGTCTCTCTCTCTCTCAGTAAAATTTATTGTAATTTTAAGTACAGATGCGCTAGAGCTGAAAGGGATAACAGGGCATTTTATAGACTAACATGCATGTTTTAATATCTATTAAAGTTCGTGGCATATAAAAATATGTTACATACGCAAAAGATTGTAATGCTCACTTCTTTTCCATTACTATGCCCAGGTAGAACATAAAACTCATAATGATGTCATCGTGATTTAATTCATCACTTAAAAGTTACCCAAACAAAAATGATTGAAAAATGATTTAAAGAGGACACAAAGAATCATAGATTTTAAGTACATATTCAAACATTGGTACTTTTACGTTATAGTTAAAAGAGAGTTAAAAGAGATAATTAGAAAAGAATTTGTTAATTTTTATATTAACATGATGTACTTATATTATTCTAATATGACTGTCTGAATTTCTATTTTGAACTACTTCTATTTTTTTTAATCATTTTCTGTTATGCACGCGCAGTCTTTTTAAGCTGCTTTCCCATTAAAAATAAATATTTTATTTTAATTTTTACATTATTAACACATGATCTCTTAAAGTACTACATTTTGTGTGCAATAATGTTTATTATTAGTTATTTATAATAATAATATGTATACTCGCTAATAATATGTATAATTCAAATAAATTTCGTGTATCAATCAATTTGAGATAATATTCTTCTTTTTGGAGGTCATATTAAAGTCACTATGATAGCATAAATAAGTAAGTGACCAAAACATAGCCAAAATGTATCAAATGAGATAATTATGACTTTTCCAAAATGACTTTTAAGTAATGTCATAATGATGTCATTATGAGTTTTATGTTCTACCTGGCCCAAATAGCACATGACGTCCTCAGGATCATCCTGAATATGTCCTAGGACGTCCTGGGATGCCTTGAGGAAAATTGTATATTCGCAGGACGTTTTTGGGATGACCTTAGGATGTCCTTTATAGGATATCCTTAGGATATCCTATAAAGGACATCCTAATTTTCTTTAAGATATATGTATTTAGGAGAACATGAGGACGAACTCAGTAAAGCCACAGAACATATTGAGAGCAGTATAAAGGCATGTTCGGAAAAGCCATAGAACGTCCGGTATAAATACAGAGACGACGTCCTAAGGACATTTTTATAGGACAGTTTTAGGATTTCTCTGAAATATTCGATGTTATGCACAAATGTGACTGGATGTAATAAATTACATATTATGAATCAGCAAATAATGAAATTATTGATATCACTGATCAATTATCACAGGCACTATTTTTTATGAATGTTTATTATAGATATTTTGTGTGTGTGTGTGTGTGTGTGTGTGTGTGTGTGTGTGTGTGTGTGTGTGTGTGTGTCGTGCGTGTGTGCGTGTGTGCGTGCGTGCGTGCGTGTGCGTGCGTGTGTGTGCGTGCGTGCGTGCGTGCGTGCGTGCGTGCGTGCGTGCGTGCGTTTATACATATACAAAAAATTTCATAAATTCTGCTTTATTTTCTCGCGATTTGGAGGTCAGATCCATGATGTTATTAATTTTTAGAATTAGTGTAGTTCTTCAAATAATTTACAGTTATTTTCCAAATATTTATATAACGCATTAGACATGAAATTTTACACTATTATGCTATAAAATGGGATGGTATTAATTTACTGAACATTTTATACAAATAGAAAATTGTTAAAGAATCTTGTACATGATTGCTCAATTCCATACTCTTCCAAAAGAAACAATGCATTAGACGAGTTATGTATATTTATTTGATAAATACAGTACACTCGTACATATGTTATAACATATATGAATATAATTATTTTGGTAAATGTGCATAAAAAGACCCCACCTTCCGATGACCTTGATCTTGACATATGTTGTCAAGGTCACCCTCCTGAGTAACTCTTAGAAGTTTTTAGCCGGCGGTCGTTATTCGTTAGAAACTTATTAA
>NW_011966922.1:53025-56222 GCF_000949405.1 Vollenhovia emeryi | reverse complement strand
GGTTAAAATCTTTGTTGCGTGCTAATTCAGTAATACCAATTATAAGCTGACTAAACCGTTTAAAAAACATATTTCCTGTCACAGAAACAATGTACACAATTATTTACAACATTACACACGCGCGCGCGAGCATGATCAATGATTTGATTATATTTTTGTGTGTTGGTTATTAACAACGAATTTACATTGTTAACGTAATTCTTATATCTATTGACTCATAATTCTACGTGTAACTAATTCATATATTTAAAATACCCTGAAATAAGGAATCTAAAAATTACTATTTGTTTATGTGATTGTTTATAATAATGGATATTGTTAGTTTACAATCAAGTTTTGTTAGAAATCATTATTATAGTAATTTTAGACCAATTAAGTTAATAAACTAATTATTTCTGTGATAAAGCACGGGGAACCATAATTTCTTTCAATAATTTGTTAATAACAATTAAGTTAAATTATTATTGAATTATTTTGTTTCTTATGATGGGACAGTATTGATTTTCATCGATAGTAAGGTTGTTAAAGTCGCTTGGAGTCAGATAAAAAATAATTTAGTCGAAAAGTGCTAGTTTAACACATTTTTTTCTTACATATTTTTGCACCAACACAAAAAATCAAAATTCGGCTCTCACAGTTCTCTTCAGAATTTATTTCCGAGTATTTCTGTTCAAGAAACATTAAAATCGGTTAAGAAATACGACCTGTAGCCTATTTTGAACAAGTGTTTGTTCGTTCCAGACCACTGTGCCTCGTAGGAATTATAATTCCTCGTATTCAATGTCTACATGTCCCAGGTCGCCGATGACAAGGTTTAAACAGCGCACTCCGTAGTTTCAGGTATCTGGATGTATTGATACCTCGTACTCGATGTCTACGTATCTCAGGTCGTCGATGACTAGGTTCAGATAGTGTGCTCCGTAGTTTTCAGTACCTAGATGTGTTAATACTTTAAATCCTAATCTGGACACGTAGACATCGAATTCGGAGAATTAGAACACCTAGATACCAAAAACTACACTGCCTGGGTCCCGTCATCGGTGATCTGGGATACGTAGATATCAAATTCAAAGTATTAATACATCTAGACACCGAAAACCACGGAACGCCCTATCTGGACATCATCATCGACGACCTGAGGCACGTAGACATCGAGTACGAGGTATCAATACATGATCCAGACACCTGAAACTACGGAGCACGCTATCTGGACCACGTCACCGGCGACGTGGGACACATAGACATCGAGTACGAGGAATACATCTAGACATCGAAAACTGCGGAGCGCACTATCTGGACCTCGTCATCGGCAACCTGGGACACGTAGACATCGAGTACGAGAAACCAATACATCTAGACACTTGAAACTACGGAGTGCGCTGTTTAAACCTCGTCATCGGCGACCTGGGACATGTAGGCATCGAATACGAGGAATTATAATTCCTACGAGAATTCACGAATTAAAATTACGTACATAATAAAAATTCGGGAATGAAAATTATGTACATAATAAAAATTCCAGAATAAAATTATGTACTTAATAAAAATTCGGGAATAAAAATTATAATGTACATAATTTTAATTCCTGAAAAATTTTTGTTATAACATAAAATAAATTCAGAATTAATATTTTGTCTAGACATAATTTTATTTCTGCATTTTTAATCATATCCCATACAGCACACAAGCTTGCAGCAACGTTGCAGCAACATTGCAACATTGCACATTGCAGTGCAATGTTGTAGCAACATTGTATAGATATTAATTTCCAATATAGTTCAAACAACATTACAGCAATTTTCAAAATATTGTGAAAATAATGTGTTTTATATATTTTGTGTGCGTGTGTGTGTTCTTCCCAGTGAGAAATGAACTTCGAATCGACATCGAATCGACGTCGAAACCCTGCCGAAAATGGTCGATTAAAACGGATTACTTTTTAATCCGTTTTAATCCATTTTAATCGGTTTTAATCGGTTCAATCCGCGCCCAGATTAAAAAGTAATCGATTTTAATTCGGACCAAATTACAATCAGTTTTAATATCGCTTTCGCGGATTATTTCTAATCCGAAATCATTACATTCTAAAACCTATATTGTCAGTCCAAATAAACACAAATAATGGATATATAATCCAAAATAATCAATCTAATATGCAATTTTAATTCATTATAATAAATATCCAATTTTTAGTAATTGAATTGATTGTAATCCGATTTAATCCAAAATTCACTGATTTCGGACATGTGTTTATTTCATTTCCAATTTTAATACCAATTGTTTGTATTACTTGAAAGTTTGATACCATTTAGTTATATATAAACTGTTCATTTATCATAAGTTTAAGTACGTTTTGTTATAATATAAGTTTATTTTAAGGTTCTAAAATTAATATGTTAAAGGTAACTCAACCAAGCAGTATTGATATCGTAAAATATATTACACGATAGTATTCTTGTGGAATGTGATAATTAAAATAAAATAAAGTTTACATGAAATATACTATAAGCAAGACATTTAACACTTTTTTAATTGTATATCGCGATGTAATCCGCAAAATTGTCGAATTTCCAATAGTAACGGATTATTTTTGTCGTTTTCTGACAAATTCACATCGCATTAAAACCGATTTGATGAAATCGTATAATATCGGATTGAGGTGGATGTATATAACCCAATATTAACCCAGTGAGAAATGATTCGTCGATCGATGTCAAAACGATGTCGAATCGACATCGATACCGTCAAATTGACGTCGATTCGACATCGTTTCGACATCGATCGACGAATCATTTCTCATTAGGAATCCGCCAGAATATGATATATTTTCAATCGGTTTTAATACCGTATTTTCGGTGCAGAAATCCCGATCAATTTGGATTACTTTTAATCGGTTTTAATCGATCATTTTCAGCAGGGAACCACTTATTGAAATCACTTCGATTTGAAGATCGATTTCGATTCGATTGTGTGCATGGTTTCGAATATTTATCGATACTGGAAAAAATCGCTCCTTATCGACATCGAATCGACATCGAATCGACGTCGAAATACAGTTTTCGACATCAAATCGACATCGATTCGACGTCGATCGAAATGTCATTTTTTCACTGGAATTTAACCTTATTTCTGATATTCGCCGATATATTAACGATCCCCAGATAGCACAGGATGTCCTGTGGACGTCCAGTTTAAGT
>NW_011966922.1:49231-52067 GCF_000949405.1 Vollenhovia emeryi | reverse complement strand
CACACTCGCGAAAACACAAAAATCGTTCGCGCGATTTTACACACTCCCGTAATGAAGCCCATGTGAAGGTATTCTGTTCCGTCAAGTTCGCCTACACTTCGAGTCGACGAGTAAAGCCAACGGCACACGATACTACTTTTCCTACTGGATTGCTTACGAGAGCCAATCAGAATGCAGAGTTTTCGATTAGGTGACTCAAAGCTGAATCCTGATTGGCTCTCGTAAGTAATCCAGTAGGAAAAATAGTATCGTGTGCCGTTGGCTTAAGTTGAGACACACGGTATCTCAGGCACTTAGCGTAAGACGCTGCATGCATATAGATTCTTATTGCAAGCCTCAAAAACTGCCAAATCTCTGTGTGACATTTAACGAATACCTGTTCCTCAGATGGGCTCTGAAAAGTCTTTGGTTCGATTAATTACACGGCACTCCCGAACGCGACGAGAAAGAAACTTTATGTTATACGCGCACTTCCGACGATTCATGTCTTACTTTGCGCTTTCGTAAGCATCGTTCTGTCTGCGTTTATAATTTGATGTGCAACGAAGACAGAATGATGCTTACAGCGCTGCGAGCGTGAATCGGACCGCGACCCGAACCGATAATATCGAATCGAAGGTTAGGTATCTTTACATAGGTTAAGTATATTCAATATCGATTCGACATCAATTCGACATCGATCCGACATCTTTTCTATCATTTATTTCTCGCTTAGAAAGAGTCGTTCAAACATTTTTTACTTAAGTTTATTAATATTTCTGAACGTAACTAAGCTAATTTTTCAAAAATTTGTTATAATAATTAGTAATAAAATTTGTAAAATCAATATTTTTTAATATAAATCTTTTAGCAGTATATCGAAAAGAAATCGAAATTTTTTAATCCGTCGATGTGTCCAAGGCGCTAAATGCGCGTCGATATGTTCTGATGGTATTGATATCGAATCGATATCGAATTGATATTAGCTTTCTCACTGGGTTAACCATGGGTTAGCGGTTAAACGTTTGTGAAACTGGTCCTTAATCTAATCGGTCGGTTAACTTTCAGGGTGCCAACAGCCGAACATAAAACTGATGCCAAGAAAATAGGTTAACAAAGATCAATTTTATGATTTTCAACCAACCGATAGCATGCTGAAAGATTTTAATTACAATTTAAATGACATTGAAAAAATTATGAGTGAAACTGAAATTGCACTTGGTAAAGTATTACAAGATTTTGAAAATTCATTTATAAGTATCTGAATATTACTAAAATCAAGGTTTTGTAAAAAAAATCGTTTATATTCTTTTAATTAAAATAATGTGCTTTCTTATGAAATATCCTTCGTAAATAAATATTTTTTTAATTAAAATGTGTTTTCTTAAGAAATTATTATATTTTGATCAGTTTTAACCAATTAATAAATCATTATTTTCATTATAATGTGTAATATTTATTTTAAATTCTGGGTAAATATGCACTATTATGTTGACTATAAAACTGGCGATTTTGCACCATCAAATTGGCGATTTCTGGCTACGAAACGCCTGCAGATGGCGACACACCATGATTTTATACTGGACACCCTGAATCTGAGATCACTGCTGCGCTCTCGTTCAATTCGGCATCGACGGGGTAAGCGAGCGGCGACGGAACGGAGGGAAAGGCCGAGGATTGCGGGAATCCAGCGGGATCCAGCGGAATCCGCGCAGGCGGCTCGGATTAAACGTAATTGTAGGAAACCGTTCGACATTAGGTATTGTTTTGTATTTTATTATTTGCGGCCGAATAATCATATTCCGTACAGATATTATTATTTTTGGTAATATTTATTATGTAATTCCGCAATTGGCGTATATTAGAACGTAACCATGGTTTATATAATACCCATAAATAACCATGGAATTATATAATAAATATTACCAAAAATAATAATATCTGTACGGAATATGATTACGTATAAATTTTCTATGTTAATAGTGTATACCTTAACCTCTACGGCATTTATCGACGTGCCACCACGTGCCACTAGCCAGCCATTTTTAGCGTTAGACGCTGAAATCTGCACGTTTAGACATCTGCGCAAAGGTGCTGCGCGCGCGTTTGACGCTTGACGCACGACGCACGATGCTTCCATGTAATAGCACCTTAAGGCCCGGTTTCACCAACGCGAGTTAATCTAATCGGTCGGTTAACTTTCACGGTGCCAACAGCCGAACATAAAACTGATCTTTATTAACCTATTTTCTTGGCATCAGTTTTATGTTCGGCTGTTGGCACCGTGAAAGTTAACCGACCGATTAGATTAACTCGCGTTGGTGAAACCGGGCCTAAAAGTGCCTGGATCCTTTTCAGGATCGTATCCAGGAAAGGCGCATACGAACTGGCATACATTATTTATTGTAAATGGAAATAGCCTATAAAAAATTGTTTTAATAAAAGTAATTAATGTAATTACTTGCTCCAACGTATAAAAGTATTTACGTGTTATTCGTCAACACTGCGAATTTCTCAATGTCAAGCCGCAGTTTCACGCAGCGAGTAAAAGCTGGCGTTTTACCCCCACTCCACCGCCACGCAAAGCAGCGTTAAAAAGCTGTTCGCTATCGCCCCTATCCTTTTCATGTAGCGAATAGAAGCTAGCTGGCTAGCTCATTTCATCACAACGCAAAGCAAGCGTTAAAAAGCGACGATTGCTAAGTACCCCAGTCAGAAATGACTGGAAAACCAACGTCGAAACGATATCGAATCGATGCATTTTTGGTTTCATTTTCGACTTGGCTCGAAAATGGAACCAAAAATGCATCGATTCGATATCGTTTCGACGTCGGTTTTCCAGTCATTTCTGACTGGG
>NW_011966922.1:43617-48928 GCF_000949405.1 Vollenhovia emeryi | reverse complement strand
TAGGAATAATCGGATCCAAATTGCAGAAGCAGGACTTTATTCGACAATCTATTTCACCACCAGAACGATTAGCATTAACCTTGAGGTTTGTTTGACTTAACCAAATTAAATTTTTTAACTTAGTATTTTTTAGTGCATGTATGAAATAATAGGTTTGTAATAAACGTATTAGAGCACATTGGAGTAGAAGTATATTGGAACATGTGACACAAACAAACCTAATGTTATAAATTTTTAGTTAATGCATATATGTAATTAATACTATTATATAAAATATTGTAGATAATATGTACTAACTTCGTTTATATTTTCGGATGCTGTCAATTCATTAAATCCTTCAGCCATAATTTCATTTTTATACAAAGTAAAATAATTTAAATTTCAGCGTTGCTGGATCAATTCGCTACTAGTTGGACTGTGTCGAACTTTGAGCGTTTATTCGCTACATTCGCCATTCTGGCAGGAATTTATGGAGAGGGGGTAAAACGCCAGCTTTTATTCGCTGCATGAAATTGTGCCTTCACACCGACTTTGCACTAAACACGTACAGAAATTCTGTAATTGGTCATTATAAAAACATGTCGGAAGCGCAGTACGGATCGGCGCGAACGTGAAACAAAAGAACGAGTGCCCCTACTGGTTATACTGTGATCTAAGTGAGGTTTGAACCTGTTCGATGTAAACTGTCTGTTCTAGGTTAAGATTGGAAGATTTGATACAACAGGAAGAAAAAAGTAATTTTCAATCAATATGTCTTCAAGTAATGTTGGATTTTGTTCTGAATATTCTGGAAATATTGGAGATGGAGGAACATTTGAGTGACCTTACTCAATCAGAAATGCTAACAATTCTGAAATAAAAAAGTGAAAAACACGATATAGACAAAATGACATTACAAACCAAAATTAGTTGACATAAGAATTCGGATTTCTAAAACTTTAAACAGTATCAATGGAACTCACGTGAAAAGAATTAAACGGCTGAAACAGCTCTGAAAACTCTGATTCGTTCGGCATTGAGATTAGTGCTCGGCTTGCTCAGAGATCACGTGATTCAAGCTCGACATCTGCTCGCTCGCATCTCATTGTCAGATTTTTTTGCCGAACGCAGCTATTGGAGCAACGTGATCTTTACGGAGGAAGCATCTGTTTGGGGATATACAACCATTCCACGTGCCTGGTCAACTTCCACCGATAGATTAGTTCAATGGACCGTTAAACACCCTGTAAAGGTCTATCTGTGAGGCTGCTTTTCAAAACAGGGATTCGGAACATTATACCTGTTTATAGACAACTTAGATGCTCCGAAGATGCTCAAAATTTATAAAAAATATTTGTTACCGTTATTTGTTACTGCTGAACAATGCTTCAAAAGAAGAAACGAGGACTGGGTCTTACAGGAGGACAACGACCCAAAACACCGGAGCAGGCTTTGTACCGAGTGGAAAGAGCAGTCTGGCACCGTCACTCTTGATTGGCCGTCGCAGTCGCCAGATACAAATCTGATTGAAAATGTGTGGGCATATCTCAAGCACAAGCTTCGAGGAAAAAAAGTGTGCACTCTAAAGCAGCTGACACGACAAATTCGTTGCATTTGGAGATCTTTACCGAACGAATACGCCGTCAACTTAGTGGAAAGTATACCTCGGAGATGCCAGGCAATTATCGACGCCAGTGGCGACTGGACACATTATTAATGGTAATGCATTTTTCTTCTCATGGAGTACAACAAATACATGTACTTAAAAATAATAAAAAAATTTTTTTACAGATTAACTGTGCACGCTCTTAACAGACTGTATGTTTCCAAAAAACATGGAGAAGAAACATCGATGACTTGCAATAAGTGAAAAAAAAACGTAATTTCTCACATACTGCAATGTCAGTAATACGTAGTCACCACTTTGAAAAAGAATGTTAAGTGATAACTGCTTCCGGCAAGCTTATATTAAAAACAGGTGCTCTACCAACTAAATTTAATATGCCATTAAAATCAAAGTATATTTGGCATATGAATTAAAACAAAGTATACACGATACGGTATGTCAAATTTCATATTTACTCTTGTTCACATTGTAAATATTGTTTTGTATATTATTTAAGAATACGTTATATTTTATCAGAATGAGAGGCAGCCAAAGAATGAGTATGATTGCGAGAAATCTATAATTCCATCATTACCACAGCATCATGAGTCTATAATTCCATCATTACCATAGCAGCATGAGTCTACAATTCCATCATTACCACAGTAGCATGAGTCTACAATTCCATCATTACCACAGCAACATGAGTCTATAATTTCAAAACAAAGTTGTATGACTAAGTTTGATCAGAGGTAAAGTAACAAAGAGTTAGAGTAATATACAATTTAATAATTATTGTTAATAATGAAAAGATAAATTTACTTATAAATGTTTCTTTGCGTAGTGCAACTGTACAGAGCATGAAATATGATAACAATGATAAACACATAAAGGAAATTGAACGGTTAAGGAAAGCGTTAAAGATATGTCAACAGAAATGCAGAAGATATAAGAAGAAATTTGATTTATTAATATCGCTTACAAAGCATTTGCAAGATAAGCAGTTACTCTCCAAATGCTGCAGAAGACTTACAAGTAAGAAATATACAAAACGTAATTGCTTCAAATATTGTATAACATTAGAAGGAAAGCATTGGAAAGGAGTAGATTACGTCTGTAATAGATGTAGTAAACTTGTAAACTTGGTCTTAATCTTTAATCATTGGTCTTTCTTATTAATGAAATAGACATCGACGAAAATAATAACTTACAAAACAATCATATATTAATTATGTAAAATGCATTTTCCTGCAAGAGAATACTGTCGTTAATAGAAAAGGAGATGATAGAGAGACATTTGAAAAGTAATAAGAGAGGAGCATTTCCAAGTGAGCTAAAAACTTTTGCAGTAACAGTGCAACAACAGATTAAGACCGAGTTTACAGTTTTATTTTACGAAAGCGTACGAGTATGTTCGTAGGACATTTTCGAATATTTTACAATAAGAAAGTGGTATTTCTCTGTGGAAGGAAAACCTGGTATTACAACAGAAGCTTTAAGAGTAGTAGAAGCAAAAGTTAACGAAGCAACCCATATAGCACCGAAGCTTTCAGAAACATTTCAGAAACATTGCAACATTGCAACAATGTTTTCTGAAATGTTTCTGAAAGCTTTGGTGCTATATGGGAATGTCAGAAGAGAAACAATTATATTTTAAATCTGATAATCTCTTTAGGGTTGCCAGTAATAAACAACAATGGAAAGTTTAAGCGACTTTAACTGGCACATATTTAATAACAGCTAATTAAATAAATGTACAATGCGCGATGTTTCGTTCATGGGTTTTGGTTCTTTTCAAGCGCAATTTCTTAAATTCAGTCAGGCCTGTGCGCAATTAAGCGAAAGTTTAAAGTCGCTTAAACTTTCCATAATTATATTTTAGTCTAACTGTCGACGATATGTCTATACGAGAAGTTGTAGAAATCGACAATGATAAATGTTATGGATACATTGATTTAGGAACAAGTTCTGAATATAACGACAATCTTCCAGAGGCAAAATATGCATACTTCCTTTTATGTGTGTTAATAGTAACTGGAAAATACAATTGCATACTAATTGATACAATCTTTAAACGGCACTGAAAGAGCAAATCTAATAAAATCAGTATTAGCATCCTTACATGAAGGTGCCACTGTTATTCATATTATTATGGATGGCTCTGCAGCAAATATTTCTACAACGCAATGCTTGGATGCAAATCTATGTCCAAAGAATCTGCAACCGTACTTTATACATCCACAAACGAAAGAAAAAGTTTATACCCTATTGGATGCAGTTCACATGATAAAGTTAATTCGAAATTCATTTGCAAGTAGTACAAACATATATGATATTGATAGAAATAAAATACAGTGGAAATATATTTCCTACTTATTGTTAGTACAATTGCAAGAAAAGGAGCAACTTCATGCTGCTACAAAAGTAAGGATACGTCATTTAAATTGGTAACAGGAAAAGATGAGAGTAAAGCTGGCCATTGAAACGCTAAGCACTAGTGTTGCAAATGCTATAGATTTTTGTGCAATATTCTTAAACCTGGAACAGTTTCGTGATTCAGCAACTACGTCATTATTCATTCGAAATATGAATAATATATTTGATTTACTTAATAGTAGAAATCTATTGTGTAAAAATATAAGTCAAGCGCCAATATCATTCCCTGTTGAAAATACCCAATTAAAACCGATTGAAAATTTTGAATCTGCATGAATCTGGATTCTTAATGCGGAAAATACCGATTGACCCGGATAGGGTCAGATTTGAATCGTGTTCAATCAGGAATTTCCAGATAGATTTTGATCCGCGTCTATCGGTTTCAACCCGTGATAAAAGTTTGCCGAATGGAACCGATTGGCGCGGATTCAAGTCAATCCGGAAAAATTGTATTAAAAACGATTGACAGACTTCGTCAGAAAATCCGATAGAAACCGATTGTTACTGCTTCAATTCTATCTGGAAATACCGGATTGAATCAGATTACGGATTGAATCCGATTGACCTTGCATTTCCACCAATCCGGTGCCCGATTGGCCCGATTGATATCGAATTGAAACCGATGAATTTTTATAGAAATCAATGCGATATCTATCAGTTTGAATCGGGTATTTTCAGCAGGGTTATTCAACATTAACCGCATTAAAGATGATATCGAGAAATACGTGGAATATCTACAAAATATTTATTTAGATGATAAAAAAATTATCTATACAAAAAAGAAAACTGGTTTTCTAGGTATATTAGTTTGTTTATTATCTATAAAAGATTTAGCGGATGCACTGATTGCTACAGAAAAAATGAAATTCTTATTAAAGCCCGCTGCAGACGATGCTATTTTTCCTGCTGGATTGCTTGCGATTTACTAAATTACTAGGAATCCTGAGTGCTGAATGGTGCAACGATAGTAATTTATTAGATTGCAAGCAATCCAGCGGGAAAAATAGCATCGTTTGCAGCGGGCTTTACATACAATGTTGTTGGTCTGGATGATGACTCCCGGCCCAAGCACTGGACCGACACGGCCACGACAAACCAATAGACTTTGTTATATTAGTCAATGATCACGTTCAGCAGAACGTTTATTTTGCAACTGTTGGAAGTTTTTTCTGTGCTATTATTGGATTATTCCTCTGGTTCTAAAAATGTAATCTAATCTCAGTACAGAAGATGTTCAACAGTTGCAAAATAAACGTTCTGCTGAACGTGACCAATGCACAGTATAACCAG
>NW_011966922.1:40839-43127 GCF_000949405.1 Vollenhovia emeryi | reverse complement strand
GTGACCAATGTACGTGTTGCCATCCCAAGATGGCGGGGTATTGATTAAAGTTTCTTCCCGTGGCGGGGGTTTTTAAATCTTGATGTTAGCAGTGCTAAATGCAGCCAGCAAAAGCCGGAAGAGTTTGGGAGAAGGGTCATTGAGCATGGGAAAGATGTCAAGAGGGGAAGAGAGGGAATCTTTGTTATTGGATTTAATATGATTTACCAGGAACTTCATGTGGTTCTTTTGGAATGTATGCATTCAAAGATTATGTAATTTATGTCTTGTGAGGGATGTCCACAAGGACAAGTCGCAGAGGGAACCATATTTTTCCTAGTCAAAGTATGGTTAAGGTTGTAGTGGTTGCTGCATATTCCTTCGTGTGTCTTTTAATGTCTAAATCAGCGTTTCTACTAATAGCTCCTCTGCAGTTCCATTGTAGAACGCAGAGGCCCTTATGGTTGATGCGTGATCGGGTGAATGTAGTCGGGATCGATCGGAGCCATGTTTTCAGACTGAAGTTGGAGTAGATCTATTGGATGTGTGGTGTCTACGGATGAAAATTCGTGTTGATGAGATCTCTTGAGCATATTCTGGAAGGGAGTAATTATGTCGGTTTATCTTTTTTAATTGATTCATGACCCAGAGGAGAGTTTCGCGTGTGAAACTATCCTCCCCTTGTGGATTGTTAAGGGATGTGAAGACAAGCAGCCTTTCTGTATGAATGTTTTCTGTACGACCGTTAGGTGCCAAAAGGAATTCTGAGTATTCTTTAAAGAAGTGGCCGGAGTTCATGCTTGTTTTGTAATGTGCGGGTCCTGTTCCAAACCTATGTCTTTCTTTATCTGATTGACTTGTTCTGAGGGGGGCTTTGTATATGTGATGGATAGGGGGTTCGAAAGAAGATTGAATGTTAGTGCGTTGGGCTCTTGGAATTAAGGGAGGGAGTGGTGCGTATGATAGCGAGCTGGGTGTTCGCATGCTCAGAGTATCATTATGTTGTGTCGAGGTGGAGATTTGTTGAATTTTTCGATGAGAGGGAAATTGAGTTAGACAAACCTTGTGTTCTGCAATGATTCCTGAGTCAGCTCTCTTTGGATCCTTTTTTGGCATCGTTAAGTGCTTTGTTGAAGTGAATGACCTTTGGGCATTCGTGGGACGTAGGTAGGTGCTTCACTTTATAGTTGAGGCAGCTGAAGGGGCTGTTATGTTCTGACAAGTCTAGTTTCGTCCGTTTTTCGATCAAAACATTTGAATGCTTTATCGGGGATTTGGACTCGATTGTGTAAATGGAATAAATGAAATTTAGTCTTCCGGACCAAACAGATAACGGGTTCGGTAAATTTTGTAATGAGGATCGGATCTATTAATAATCGTATAGTTCCGATAATCAACCTCGAAATTTATTGGAATCAAATTGCAATTTTGTGATTGCTTAATTATGAGATTGTGCTCGGATTCGAGTTTAGATAACTTCAACAAAAGCGGTGTTAGATCTTGATAATTGATTACTGCCTGCTTAATTTGAAATTTAACGCGTTTGATTTGAATATGTTTACCTCTTTTTTATTTGGGCATTGAGTGGAAGTAGGAATATAATTTCTTATCCGCTACACTTTTTGGCGGCGATCGGAGAAGAAGAGAAAGAGAGATGGAGAATTCTGTTCGCCACGCTCTTCGTTAGAGATCAGAGAAAGGTAGATATTTCTGATCGCCACGCTCTTAGTCAATGATCAGAAAGAGGTAGGCATTTCTGATCGCCACACTCTTTGTCAGCGATCAGAGAGAGGAAGATGTATTTGCTCGCCACACTCCTTGGTAACGATCAGTGGAAGGAATGAATGCGAGTGAAGTTGAGTCAAAATCGTGAAAATTTGGTTATCTTTACCTTTTATTCTAGCTTGATTACAGTATAACTCGGGCTAAACGCGTTATTTCTACGTCGCGCGAGATGTTTAGAGAATTTTCTAATTATTGTGACTATACATATGTTTGAATAGAGAATGAGAGTTCCGAAAAAGGCTGGGTTACAATTCCCCAGACTAAAACTGATTATGACTCCCGTTAGAAAAACTGAATATGACTGTGACTCTGATTGTGACTCACACTCTGATTGTGACTCACACTCTGACTGTCTACGTGCCTTCTTGCGCCCTTATTTATATCCGAAATGGTACGAACCTCTCCTGCTGGAGCTTCCCACCATTTGGGACTTATTCTAATAAAGGGAGAAGGTCTTATCTTTTAAGGGGATGCTAGAGTGATTCTGCACTTTCGCACCTTTTGCACTTAAAACTGTCTGTTTC
>NW_011966922.1:36837-40170 GCF_000949405.1 Vollenhovia emeryi | reverse complement strand
CGTAACTTATCGGTTGGTCTTTTCCTATCTGTCCTTGGCTTAAAATTGCACCAATTGCAGTTCCGGATGCATCGAGAAAATTTATGTTATGTTTTTGCTCTCTATTTTTATTTTAAGGCAACCTGCTGCACCGGCTATACCCTGGAAAGCCGAGAGCTTGAGGAACTTCTGATGTATTAAAAATGGGCAGACAAGCCTTTACGTTCTTATTGGTTACTATAGCGTCTCCTAGGTAAATCTTTTTAGGCATATTACAGCGAGGGAGATATCCCTCTCGTATTTCTGTATTTAATATATTAACGTGAAAAGGGACAGCAGATCGTTCTGTTAGAAAAACTCGCTCTATTTCAATAAAAGGTACTGAAATTGAATCATAAATCAAACATTCTCTTTGTAATTAATGATTGCTTTATTATCTTTGAAAAAGGGGGTTCCCACGATTCCGTCGTGTGGGAAGGCTATTAGATCGGGTACTACTTGAAAAGGGACCTTCTGCCATAAAAAATTAATTTTGATAGCTCCTTTAGTGAATATTGTGGTGGGAGTAATTCCTCTTAGTTCGAACGTATTTTCCGTATCAATCGTTATTTCTTTAACAAAACGTTCCTTGATTAGGTTAAATCTTGATCCTGAATCTATCATAAAAATGCACGTAGTTTTTGGATCTTCCGAGTTTATTCTTATTGAGGGTAGGTGGTCACTAACTTCCGTCTCTATATTGCTTACGTTGAAGCCGGCAGGGGGACTGCTTTCGGGGGGCTTTGTATTTCTTGACGTCTCTCTGGGTTTTCGTTCCGCGGGACGTCGTTCGTCGGAACACCCGGGAAGTTTTCCGAACGCTGGTTGTTTACTAATGGTTGCTGGGCTTTATATCCGGACGCGGTGTGCATGGCGAGTTTTCTACTCTCGTTTCTAAAATGTCCTGGAGTTTTACAGTAGTAACATACCTTGGTAGTAGGGTAATTCGGTCCGGGTTGACCGGGGATCAGAGGTTTAATAAATGGCTGTGGACTACCGGGAGGTGCCGGTGGGCGAGGGGGACGTAGTATGGTATGTTGCGGGTCGGCACGAACAGGAGGAGGGTTCGAGACAGGAGAGCGTTTACGAGCTCTTTCTGCTTCTATCGTTTTAGATAATTGAATCGCGGTTTCGATTGAATCTTCAAGAGTATCACATTTCTCAAGTTTAACGCGATAATCCGTTTATCAAACTATTCATGACCGTTTTTTCCGTATTCTCTTTTCGATCGTCAGTGATATATCCTGTTTCATCGGTCTCGCTGTCTATGATAGCCGTACGCAATTCCTGAACGCGTGCAACGTAGTCGAAAATATCTTCATTGGTTTTCATAAAGATATTCGCCAACTCGCCACGATATTGGTCTATTGATTTATTTGATCCAAAGATTCTCTTTAATCTTCTTGTAAGTTCGAAAACGCTTGAGGGCTGCGTAACCTCGGCGGAATAGGCATGCTCTTGCAATTTATTTATAATCAATTGTACGAGGTGGTACTTCTGATACTGAGGTATTAATTCGAAAGCTCGTTCGCAAATCTTAGAAAAGTGGAGCACGGACATATTATGTCCATTAAATTTGGGGATTGTATCGATTGCGTCTCGAAGACGGATAGGGGATGCATGCTCGCGGGAATCTTCAGAGGGGCTACGTGGTGCGCGGGCATGCAGGGAAGAAGGACCGGGGGTTCCTTAGATTGCAGTTACTCGTTGGTTTAAATTTGAGAGCTGTTCTTAAACGGCATTTAACTCGCTTAATCTTGTCAAGATTTGATCTAATGTTTGATTCAAGTTTTCGTTAGGGAGCGCGGCATTTTGTCTTTCGATTTCTCGCTGCTGATTTCTTAAAGCCATGGCTTGTTCTTGTAATCTAAGTTCCTTTTCCTCCATATTCTTTTGCATCATTTCCATTTCCTCAAGGGTAAGTGTCTTTGTTGATCTCGTATTAGGCATAGTAGTTCTCGATTTGAATACTCGATGGAATTCTCAAAGCTCTGAACAATCCACCAATCACCCTAACATATTTTTCAATTATCTCGAGAACCATAAGTCGTAGAGAGCTTGGGTCTTTTTTATACACTTAATTATAATGATTTCTACATTATATTAAAAGTTTATTGTAACTTTGTAATGGATAACATTTTTGAGATTATTTTTGCATAGCATTTGTTATTTAGACTTATTGAATATTACTGTTATTTTTAATTTTTATTTTTCAAAAAATAATTTCCTTATTTGAGAACCAATAGAGATAGAAGAAAAATCTCTTCGCTATATTTGTTATTTGAGCTAATTGCAAAATTGAAGCTTTTTCAATTTTGTCTAAGTCTTATAATTTTCGAGATATAACCTATTTCTTATTAATTATACATTTTTGAATCTTTGATTATAACTTCTTTTAGATCTCGATGAGCGCTACAATTTTGGTCCTATAGACTTTTGTTCCATGTCTTACCGTAGACAGTATGTAGCGCGTAACCGTGTATCAGAGTATCTATGCAAGCTTTGATAATTCTTATGATAATGATTCCCATAATTCCGGCAGTGGCTGATCCGAAATTAATAAAACCACGCGAGAGGCTGCGCTTTCTGCAATTTTATTTAAAGCTGCTTCGTCTAATAAATTATAAGTAGAAAAGGAATTTGGATTAACGCTGTGGCCAGAAAGGCGTCGAGCGATATCGTTTAACAAAGCTGGCTTTTCTGCGGAGAACATTATGTAATCTCTTAATTTTTCTATATCGTTTTCAGAATATATCCCCGATATGGCTAAGGGGCCAGGTTTCGTGTAATTCCATGACAACTTAGTCAATGGTTTCATTTGTTGTGGGGGTAGTTGAAGGACTTGTGGTTTCGGGGTAAATTGGATCCAAGTGTTTTCTATGCGGTATAAGGTAGGAAGGTCGGTTGAGCGCTCTCGCTCGTTTCCGGTTCCCATCGGGTGATGATGCGGGATTTTGGGGTAAGGAATAAAGATGCGTTCCGCGCGGTGATAGGTAGTTCGTTATAACACTCGTCGGTTTTTCTGACGGTGACTTCGACTGGTATGCACTTGATAACATGAACGGCTTCTCCGGCGGTGACTGCCATGTGTCCTGGTCCGTTCATAAGTCGGTATGCGAATTCGTCAGGTTATAATGTGGCGAATGACAGGGTGTTGGTTAAGACTGTAACGATGCACCCCGAAGCCGCATCGTTCCCCGGCTAAGACCGCCGGATGCCGCCGATCAAACGATCCGGCGAAGGGCGGGCGTCTTACGCCCGCCGCCTAATCGCCCAAGCACCGGCCGGTCGACGAGCCGCGAACGCTCGCCGAAA
>NW_011966922.1:18744-33845 GCF_000949405.1 Vollenhovia emeryi | reverse complement strand
TTTTGAATTTGAATTTAGGATTGAACTACCTAAATAGTTCGAGTTTGTTTTTGAGCTCGATTTTGAATTTGAATTTGAATTGAGGATTGAACTATCTAAATAGTTCGAGTTTGTTTTTGAGCTCGATTTTGAATTTGAGTCTACGCTCGAGTTAGAGATTTTTTTTTATTTGTTTCGAACTCATATATTTTTATTGTGGGGATAAATACCCTTTCCTCTTCATCGTTCGTATTTATTACCCGTAGATACGCTCTCCCGTTTTTTACTTTAACTAAGGCATCTCCTAAGTAAATACCTTTTATTACATTTAGTCGCGGGACGTATCCTTCGTTTAATCGTGGGTTGACGATTCTGATATGCATTTGCGCAATAGTGTAGGGATCAGAAGTGGGATGGTAGGTGATCCTGGCAAATGATGTGGGAAATGTGCTCGGATAGTTTCCAAAAGGTTTATTAACAGAACGCTCGAGACACTCCTGCTTGTAGCACGCTCTCGCTTCGACTCTCTAGAATCTTCTCCTCGCCGATTCTCCACATCGCAAAACAATCGCACGCGCGCCGCCGGTCCTTATTTTTTGAGATCGTCCTCTGTTACTCTCGCGACTCGCGCCTCATCGATCACGTTCGACTCGCCGCCCCTCTCGCAACAGCCCAAGCCGGACTTGACAAAGATATTATAGCAGCACACACAGACATTCGCTCCACAGATTTCATACTACAATAGTTCTCGGAAGAATAACCAAAATTTCTTCCTTTTCTTCAAAAGGGCTGGAAATGTCGTTCCACTCTAACTGATTTAGTTGATAATTGACCTTGGCCCTGAATTGTCTAAAGAAATCTGATCCCGGAATCCCGTTTTGTGGAGTCGAAAAATGATCTTCGACTAAATGAAAAGTGACTGGACATCCTAAGAGATATCTATCAGTGCCCTAAGGTGGTCACGTGATGCGTCGTAATTCCACTCAATTTCAGAATCTCGTTCCTATCCACCACGGTGTCTGGTGTTTTCAGACTTCTTGAATCTCTGCTCTTCTTTGGCTGCCTCCCGTTCTTTCTCCTCTTCCACGAGGAACTTCGGGGAGTCCTTGCCAAATATGCGCTTGTACTCCTGTGGGAGGAGAAAATCTTCCGGTTTCGGCGCCTCTAGCCGATTACGGTGAATGAAACAGTAGCCTGTCTTAACATCAGGCTTAGCTGCCTCATCACCACGCTTATTATTACGCTGACGGGAGGTAGATCTGTCTCGGCGCAATTTTCCTTTTCTTCAAAAGGGATGGAAATGTCGTTCCACTCTAACTGATTTAGTTGATAATTGACCTTGGCCCTGAATTGTCTAAAGAAATCTGATCCCAGAATCCCGTTTTGTGGAGTCGAAAAATTATCTTCGACTAAATGAAAAGTGACTGGACATCCTAAGAGATATCTATCAGTGCCCTAAGGTGGTCACGTGATGCGTCGTAATTCCACTCAATTTCAGAATCTCGTTCCTATCCACCACGGTGTCTGGTGTTTTCAGACTTCTTGAATCTCTGCTCTTCTTTGGCTGCCTCCCGTTCTTTCTCCTCTTCCACGAGGAACTTCGGGGAGTCCTTGCCAAATATGCGCTTGTACTCCTGTGGGAGGAGAAAATCTTCCGGTTTCGGCGCCTCTAGCTGGTTACGGTGAATGAAACAGTAGCCTGTCTTAACATCAGGCTTAGCTGCCTCATCACCACGCTTATTATTACGCTTACGGGAGGTAGATCTGTCTCGGCGCAATTTTCCTTTTCTTCAAAAGGGATGGAAATGTCGTTCCACTCTAACTGATTTAGTTGATAATTGACCTTGGCCCTGAATTGTCTAAAGAAATCTGATCCCGGAATCCCGTTTTGTGGAGTCGAAAAATGATCTTCGACTAAATGAAAAGTGACTGGACATCCTAAGAGATATCTATCAGTGCCCTAAGGTGGTCACGTGATGCGTCGTAATTCCACTCAATTTCAGAATCTCGTTCCTATCCACCACGGTGTCTGGTGTTTTCAGACTTCTTGAATCTCTGCTCTTCTTTGGCTGCCTCCCGTTCTTTCTCCTCTTCCACGAGGAACTTCGGGGAGTCCTTGCCAAATATGCGCTTGTACTCCTGTGGGAAGAGAAAATCTTCCGGTTTCGGCGCCTCTAGCCGATTACGGTGAATGAAACAGTAGCCTGTCTTAACATCAGGCTTAGCTGCCTCATCACCACGCTTATTATTACGCTGACGGGAGGTAGATCTGTCTCGGCGCAATTTTTCTTTTCTTCAAAATAGATGGAAATGTTCCACTCTAACTGATTTAGTTGATAATGGACCTTGGCCCTGAATTGTCTAAAGAAATCTGATCCCGGAATCCCGTTTTGTGGAGTCGAAAAATGATCTTCGACTAAATGAAAAGTGACTGGACATCCTAAGAGATATCTATCAGTGCCCTAAGGTGGTCACGTGATGCGTCGTAATTCCACTCAATTTCAGAATCTCGTTCCTATCCACCACGGTGTCTGGTGTTTTCAGACTTCTTGAATCTCTGCTCTTCTTTGGCTGCCTCCCGTTCTTTCTCCTCTTCCACGAGGAACTTCGGGGAGTCCTTGCCAAATATGCGCTTGTACTCCTGTGGGAGGAGAAAATCTTCCGGTTTCGGCGCCTCTAGCCGATTACGGTGAATGAAACAGTAGCCTGTCTTAACATCAGGCTTAGCTGCCTCATCACCACGCTTATTATTACGCTTACGGTAGGTAGATTTGTCTCGGCGCAATTTTGCGACCGAGGTGCTCAGAGACTGGATCTGCCTGGTGAGCTTATCGATCCGCTCGTGGGATCGGGGTTCTCTTTGTCCCATCCTGGAGGATAATCCGTGATATCCACCATTACTGGCTTGAGTGCTTGAACTGCCCGAGCTAACACCTCTGCTGGGTCGTGATCCACTGACCCCCATATCTCAGCTTCTGTAGTGTGTATCTCTCTATCCCCTCGATCCACACTCTTAAGCCAGAAGTCTGACACTTGCGCTAAAGGCACCTCTCTTAGAGGTTAGCGCGGCCGTTGTGGTCTCATACTACAGATTTCCCTTACTATTAACTCCAGAGCACTGGGCCCAGAGTGTTCGTTGGGAGGGCCCCGTCGACGGACAACAGCCCTCCCAGGAAACCTTTAGGAGACCTTTTAAACCTTGTTGTGGTACGCGGGTTAAGTAGTGCGACGACTCCACACCCCTTACCAATACAGGAGACCCCTTTTAACCGGTTTTTGACATCGTGATTAGCAGAACTCACAAAAAAGATAAAATGTGTTACAAAATTCTTTTTAATAATATTTGGCCCCGATCCACTGTCTACAAGAAATTTTAATTTGCTTTTAAAACTTTGGCCTTCTAATTTTATAGATGGAACGTCTTCTATTTCGGTTAGATTTATTGTTCGCTCTCTGATTCCGGTTTCCCCGAAATTACTCTGTCAGGTAAAGACGTGATTGATTTGCCGATTAAGTAATGGGCAGGAGTTAACACTAGCATGTCGTTCGGATCGGAAGAAATAGATGTTATCGGTCTTGAATTTAGTATGCATTCGATTTCGACGGTAAACGTGTTCAACTCTTCGAACTTAAATAGAGTGTCGCCCACGACGCGTTTGAAATGGTGTTTGAATAGTTTGACTGTCGACTCCCAGAATCCTCCGAAATGCGGAGCTAGGGGCGGTATAAAATGCCAGGAAATACACGATTCGTTCGCGTACTTATTTACGAGTTTTATGTGTTCGTTAGAGTTGAACAAAGCATATAGTTTCTTTAATTGATTATTGGCCGTTAAACCGATAAAATTAGTTCCGTTATCTGAATAAATGTGTTCGGGAATTCCGCGTCTCGCAACGAAGCGTCGTAATGCAGCGAGAAAACCGTCCGAGGATAGATCACTTACGACCTCGAGATGTACTGCCTTTATGCACATACAGACGAACACGCATACGTAAACCTTAACTCGATTCCAGTTTCGATGTTTCTTCTCTTTCATATAAAATGGTCCGCAAAAATCAATGCCGGTATGGGTGAACGGTGCAGCCTCGCGTACGCGGTTAGGTGGAAGATTCCCCATTTTATATTCGACTTCCGTCGGATCGAATCGCGTGCAACGATATACATTTGCGATTTACCTTGCGCACTTGATTTCTGCCGTCAAGTAACCGTAATTTTTGTCTAATCATGTCTAATGTAGTTTGAATTCCTGTGTGGTAATATCTTTCGTGCGTTTCGCGTATAATCTTTTTGGTAAGATAATGTCGACTCGGAATTAATATTAGGTGTTTTTGCGCGAATGTTAAGTTTGACGATTTAAGATGTCCTCCAACGCGAATTAAACCATCTTCGTTTAAAAAGGGGTCCAAGTTCGCGATTTTGCCCTTGTAAATGGGTTGCTTATTTTTTAATTTCTCAAGTTCGTCAGCGAATTGAATGGCTTGATAGATTTTTAATATCCGTACTTCGGCCTCGTTTAACTCCCCCAACCATAATGACCCGCTATATTTGTTAGATTTTCGTAGTCGGAGACAATAAGCTACGATTTTACATAATTTAGCATACGACGAATACCATTTGAGTATGTTAAAGTCTCTAAACATTGTCGTTAGACAAGTATTTCCTTTTAATTTAGACATTTCGATAGTTTGTAAAATTTCGTTAGGCCAATTGTTCTCGGTTTTAATTAACCAAAAGAAGGTCCAGCCCGCCAAAGGTCATTTCGTATGAATGAGTGGGGTAATTGTCCCCTTGAAATCGCATCGGCTGGATTATCTCCAGATCTTTTATGACGCCAATCGATCGCGTTAGTAATTTCTTAAATTTCCGCAACCCGATTCGCGACGTAAGTTTTAAATAGATGTGGAGATATTTTCAGCCAATTCAACACAATGGTTGAATCGCACCAAAAGACAATTTTATTCAGCGAGAAATTCAAAGCACTGACTATTTCGTTATATAATCGTGCTAAAAGTAACGCACCGCATAATTCTAGCCGAGGGATAGTGACTGTTTTGAGTGGAGCTACTCGAGATTTGGCGCACACTAATCTACTGATGATTTTTTCATTTTCTCCGACAGATTAAAGGTATAAGCTCCGTAACCGGTATTGCTGGCATCACAAAATCCATGTAGCTGGATGTTCTGGCATTTTTCTGATAATATCTTGCGATCGAGAGTAACCCGTTTTAGTGATTCCAATTGTCGAACGAATTCTAATCATTCGGTGTAAGTGGACTGTGGGATAGATTCGTCCCAGTGTGCCTTGCTTTTCCACACGTCCTGTATCAGTCATTTTGCGTATAAGATCACAGGTCCTAAAAGACCTATTGGATCATAAATTTTCGCGATTTCTGACAAGATTTTTCTCTTTGTTCTGAAATTTTAATCGGGTGAGTTGAATAACATATTTCATCGTCGGTGGTGTCCCACGTGATGCCTAACGTTTTTAGAACAATCGTCTGCCAGTATGTAGTTAGCGTGTAACGCGTGGCTCGGTAAATCGTCGACTGTGCGTGCGTATTTCGAGGCCCATTGTCTAATGTGAAAACCGCCGCGTGCCAGCAAGGCTATTATTTCGTTTCTAATATCTCGAATTTGGTCAATAGACTCGCCGTCGCTTAATAGATCGTCTACATATAAATCGTCTTTAAGGACCTTGGCTGCATTAGAAAATACGTGACCTTCGTCTTCCGCGAGTTTTTGGAGAGCACGGATTGCGAGAAACGGTGACGACGGAAACTCCATATGTAAGCGTGTTTAATTGATAGGTCTTTACTACACCGTCTTCGCGCTACAGAATTTGTTGATATCGACGGTCTTCCTTGTGCAACAGTACCTGTCGATACATTTTCTCTATGTCCGCGGTAATTACGTAGTTGTAGGTGCGGAATCGAATCAAATGTGAAAAGAGTTTATTCTGCATCGTGGGCCCTATCATTAGGGTATCATTCAACACACCGTTCGTAGATTTCGCTGACACATCGAATACGATACGAACCTTAGTGGTGTTGCTCGCTTCCTTGATAATGGCGTGGTGAGGCTTGTAAAAACCATCATCATCGGGAGAATTCACTAAAGACATATGACCTAGTTTTTTGTATTCTTCGATCATCCGCGTGTATTCGGTTTTTAAAGACGGATTTCAATCTAGTTTGCGTATTAATGTCGATAGGCGTTTAAGCGCGATGGACCGTGATTCGCCCATATGAACGTTGGGATCGCGAAACGGAAGACGGAAGACGAACAACGTAACGTCGTTGATCCTGCGAGTGAGACGCTCCTGAGGTTCGTACTGTTGCCTCGTATTGGGTCGATAACGGCGTTGGCTATCGTTATGGTTCCTGTTTCATGTAATTTTCGGCAGGCTTGCTCTCCTATTTCTTGTATTTATTTTCTCCTGCCATTGTGAACGATAGATACGTGGGAGTGCATTCCACAATAATGTATCGTTCGATCGACTTCTACCTTGCACTGGATTGCCGAGATTTGGTCGAAGTCTGAGAGTTGCATGAGTTGAATGTAAGATTCTTCTTTATTTGGTTCGATGTTGTCCATATCGCAATTTCCGATGTCAAGAAGTGATAGCGTGGTGATATTGAGACTTTCACCTCCGCAATCATAGCCGATTAGGCGGTCGCAAACGGCAGTAAAATCAATGTAGCGAATTGGAGCATGCTTGCTGGTGTTACGAGCGTACGAGTCGCGGGCCAAGAAAATGGTTGTCCGGACTATAATACGTCGAGTACAGGGTTACCCAATTGATTATGATTTTAAAACACAATTGGAATCGAAAAATTTTGATTTTTGGTCTACCGGCAAAAATGATTTCTTATACTCCCGTGCTCCTCCCGTGAGCAATAATAGTTGCCTCTTTCGAGTCGAAAGGATGGTCACCTGACGATAAAATATATCTGCAGAAGCGCGACACTTCGGCAGAGCAATCGCTGCACTCGGATGCAAAGCGAATGAGAAATAGCTGGTCGCGGCACTTATTACACTCACTGTGTTAGCGATTCTCGCTAGGAGAGTTCGCTGGTACCGCTGCGGATGGAAGCAGGGTGAGAGGACTTAGCGGTAAGAGGCTCAAGGAAAGAATGCACGCGTGAGAGGGTGGAATATTACGTGATCATAACTCGGTGGTTTTGAGTAAAATACCGTATCACAACTTTAATAATCATAGTATGCTTACAGTTGAGAAGTCTATGAGTATGACGGGAACGAAAAGTCCTTAATCACTTGCACGGTTCGATATTACTGATCGAGAGCCGGCCTCGTGAATGTAGATGCCCGTGAGCCGTGTCCACGCGGCGCCGGCGTGCGATGCGTGGTGAGCCTGAGCTGCCTTGATGCTGTATCTTGAGCTGTCCTGGATGATTCGCACTGCTGAGAGTTCACTACGTGTCCGCACTGAGTCAAGTCTCGGATGAGAAGGTCCACAAGAGCACTCAAAAGTCTTTTGCACTACACGACGCGTGTACTATGTACGGTAGCCATGAGCCAAAAGCCCCGGTAACGCACGTGAAGAAGCGACGTCGCTTCGTGTCGCGATCGGGCATGCGCGCGCAGCGCTCATGCGGCGCTGCACGATCTGACCCGGCTGATGCTGCCATCACGCCGGTGACGAACTGACCGAGATGCAGAAATGAATCTCGAACACACTGAAATAAGGTTCAATGCTGCTAATGTAAAGGAACTGTCGGGAATTTCCGACGAAACGTTCCCTTTCTTCGTTATTCAAATTTGTATAGCAATAAGTGCAGATAAAATCTCGCGATCGAGGGTCGCGGTGTCCTACTTCGAGGACGCAGACCGCAGAGTTTATCCAATTATCAATATTCATCGGAATGAAAATTAAAAGCAAGGTAGAAAGTCATGCGACTTACCTTGGATGGGCCTTAGGGCGGCCTTTGCTATTGCTCGTTGTCGGAGTCTCTCGACTTTGTCGTCGATAGGGCGTTCTTCCTTCAGAGCGACAGGGCTGTATTGGCTCGTGGCTCCTGCTGTTTTAGTGCGATAATACTTGACGCGTTTCGCGGGCACTGAAGCCAGCGCGTTGATAATACGCTTTCAGAGATGAGGTTGGCTTCGATAGAAGATTCAACAATAATTCTTGTTTACAATTAAAATTACAATTTATTCAAGTAAAACTTACACAAAAGTAAACTTATACTACTTGATTTAATGTTACAATGTAAAGATTTGATTGAGTCGTAGTATGAGAGAATGTCGCGGCTAACCGGACGCGTGGAATTGAGAATTGAATTGGAGAACTACGACTCGGAACTAAGACTTAGAATTGAGATTGAGATGCGCGCACGGTTTGCGTGCATCTCGGCAACGGACGTCTACGACGACGGACTAACTCGCTAGACTACTGACTTATTGTTAGGACTAACGTTTGCTCGCTACGCTCGCTTCCATACTCCGCGCGCGGTCGGGTGGCTCTCTCATTGGTCGCCTCGCTAGGCGGGTCGCCGCGGGAGTGGGGGTAACTGCGCGTGAGGGATTGGAACGGCGGGAGGTGGGCGTGGTCAGGAGTCCCTTGGCGTGGGGACCTGGGCGAGAGGAAATGGTGCCGTAAAAATGGCGGGTCTCCGGCAGCGCGAGGCGCGAACGTGTATATGTATTACGTGTATGGAAATGTCGCGCATGGAAATGAATATGACTAGGGCTATTGCGTGCCGGAGTTCGGTAGGAAAAGAAGGAGATTACGAAGGACAAATATTCGTCGAGCGTTCACTTAAGTTCTAACGGGAATGTCACACTGGTCACCGGGTGGTGCTGTACTGCCGGCTGGTCCCTCCGATGGCCGGTGGGCGGAGTCTTCTTGGTAGTGGGGGGGGGGGCTGCCTTCAGCTTGTCGGTATGTACGACTCGAGTGGCATTTGCGCTTATTCTAAGTTTCACATTGTTATTTTCTAAAACTTCTATGATTACATATGGACCTACATATTGGTCCTCTAATTTTTTAGTGGGCTCTCTTAACAGATAGACCCAATCTCCTTTAGTAAAAGTACTTAAAGGATTAAGTTTTTTATCATAATATCTTTTTGACCTTTCTTTTGCGGTCTTCAGGTTACTGTGCGCGATTTCTTGTACATCTCTTAACTTATTATATAATTCTGTTAAATAATCGGCGTAGCTTTCTGAGCTGATGTCCTCCGGCAGAGGTTCGCTTGAGGGGACGCGCGCTATTTTACCGAATATCAGTTCGTGCGGCGTGTATCGCGGTCCTTCGTGTACGCTCGTATTATATGAGAAGCATTACTTTTCTTTCAAAATGAATTCCTCCTTCTGCGGTTATGTTAAACAATCCATGAAAGTATAAATAATTTTGTAAACAAAATTTACAGTTAATCGCTGGTTGTGCTGTTACTGTAGTTTTTTTGCAAATATGACATATTTCTTTTTTGTATAGTTATTTCAAAAAGTGGCCCACATAAGGTGTGCCAGTTTTCCTGTTACGTCGTATTCTCTGCGGGGCGTCCACTATCTCAAGTCCCTTTTTATCGGTACTGATTATGCGGAAGGACGCCGTACAGAGAACACTGTTCTATCGCCGCGCTCCAGTAGATGCGCGTCGAGAGTCGAGCGTATCTATTAAAGGGCTCGAAGTGGGTCAGTGAGCCAAAGCTCACTGTGACGCCTCCTCGAGCTCTTATACGCCCGTGGATCCTGTTTTGGGTCAGATAATTTAATTTCTTTACCCGGGGACGGACCCAGTGCAATCTTAATAATAGCTGCGTTCGGCATTGCAAACGCGAGGCGTCGGAGTGTTCCTCCTCCCTGTCTATCTCATTCTCCCCTCTCGCTCACTCGAATGCGAAAGAGCACTCCGACGCCTCGGATTTGCAATGCCGAACGCAGCGAATAGCGGGAATGAACAGGGTTTATTTCAATTAATTGATTTTAATCATTACAAATTATTAAATTTATTTATGTATTTATACATGGAATGTAATTGTTTGTACAAAATTATGGTGTGGCTAATGTTATGAATATATGTGTATTTTTATAATGTAATTACATCTATTAATTCCTCCACGCTAGGCGCGGAACTGGTGGGCGAGGATGGAGGGATATCTGGGAAGGGGTTATTTATGGGAGAAAGGGGAAGAAGTTCTCCAAGGAACTCCACGGGAGAACTGTTGGCGCTGGGAGGTCGGGAAGGGAGAACTTCTTGTATAAATTCTACACTGGACGTGGAGAAGGTGGAAGAAGGAGAAATTGATGGAGGAATTCCACGTCGGGCGTGGAGTCCTCACATAGGATATCTTCTATGACTTCGATGGAAGGGATTTCCTCTAGTAAATCCGCGTACCGAATTTCACCTAGAAACTCCACGCTAGACGTGGAGTCCGTCGGAGATGCGGGAGGAGAGTTTACAGGGATAGGGGGTGGATATGGCTCGGGAGAGTATGAAGGAGATAGCGATAAATATGTGCTTGGGGGAGTAGGAGGAAGGTGGTAACATGTGGGGAGTTGAAAGTCGAAGAAAAAATCTTCGAAGAACGCGGGGTCGATGACGACTTCTGGTGGAAGGTTGAATAGGTCCACTGTAAAGTGGTTTTCATTTTGTTAGTCGCGGATTTTACGGATGGTGGGTTTCTATGGAGTCTCTTACATATTAAATTCTAGGCCTCTGATTATATTAGGTTACGTGGGGGAAAGAGGACTTACTTGTTGTTGATATTTGGTTTTCGTGACTGGTCGTCGTGGAAATGGGCCGAGGAGTTAGATGTCTTCCTCTATAAGGCTGATTGTAGCGCAGATGGAAGAGCTCTCGGTAGTTCCCGATGGATGACCGGTGGCTCTTGGACGTTTGGAGTTTGAAGATTCGCACGACGACTTCTATCACAGCTTTTTAACTGGCAATGTGTTTATACTGAAGCAGTTAAGTGCTCTTTCCTCCGCGGAATCAGGATTTATATACTGTATTTTTCGTTGGGAGTGGGTTGAATACGCCGATTTGGCTGGCGTTTATTGGTGGATCGGAGCAACAATTTTTTAACTTATTTTCTAGTGGGGATTCGGTAGCGCCCAATTGTCGCCTGTTTTTTATGACAAAGGGTACCAGTCCTCTTATCGGTTGTTAATAAAGCAAGTTTAATTATCTCTTCTAGAGCGCGGCTGTAGGTCGTAATATGGTGACGTTAATGGGATTTATGTTCGATTCTCGTCAATTAGGAGGTCTGGTCCCACTTGTCATCGTGGGTTTTGAGAGTTTGTCAGATCATAAAAATGAAGAAAGATTGTTAGTTCGTAGAAACATAGGAAAACTGTAATGAACATACGACAACGAACAGAAACAGGGAAGTCAAAAATAAAAAAAACAATAATGAAAAACACATTATTTATTCCACGGACTCTCCACTCTCATCTGTCTCGCGCCCTTTCTCCTCTGACGCGCTCTTTTTCCCTTTAAAACTATACCCCCTGTGGGAGTTTTCTCCCTTCTGGATAATTTCAATGGCTTTTGTCCTTTCTATAGCCACACTCAAGGAGGATACCCCTTCTAATTGGAGGGTACGCCTGACAAAATTGTCCCAAATGGCAGAGACAAATTGCGCGCAGGCGATTTTATCGCGCACGTGATGGGGACACTCTGAATAAGCCAGGTGCGTCAATCTCTCCAGCTCGGAACCGAACGTAGCCAAATCTTCGCCGTATCGTTGTTTGCGGTTTATGACCTGCGTATAGAAATTTTGGGACAAGTGTCCCTCCCCAAAACGCAACTCTAACCTAGATTTTAACTCGGAGTACCCCAAGATAGTTACAGTAAAACGTCCCACATCTGCGCTTCCCACATCTGCGCGAGTCCCATATCTTCGCTTGTTTCCGTCCCACATCTTCGCGTATTCAAGAGGGTTAGCTCCCCACCACCGCCGCTTTCTGAGGCATCGTCGCCCAGGGCCGTTAAGCACGCCGTGCACCCCGTGATTCGCGCTCAGGGCCGAAACGTAAAGTCTTTCACCCCATGCAAAAAATTGTTTACAGAAAATGCTATTTAATTTATGTAAGAGTTCTGTGGTATTTAATGTTAGATGGTTATGTGTAAATTCTAAATAAATTCATTATTAATAATTAAAGTTAAATATTCCAACATGAAATTATAGTTTGTCCTTCTACAGTTTGAAAATAAATCCACGTATTACGCAGAATTAATTATTCTTTTTAATTAATTATTATCAATATTTAAAAAATTATAATTATGTATGGAAGAAGGAAAAGGTACAATATGCAAAAGACATTTCAGGTTAATATTTTTATAGAAATTCAATCATATTTACATATTTAACATTTCATCGATTGCTACAGATTGAACTTTATCCAACGCCGCTAGCAGTGCTCTGTCTGCACCTGGCTTCGATGCTAACCACTTATATAATCCATTAAACGCATTGTATGCATCGTTATTAGACATGCTCGTTTCCTCGTTGCTGGTGTCTTCTGCGTCTTCTTCTGCATCTTCGCCATGCTCATCAAAGTTTTTGGGCGAGTCTGTGGAGCTGGCCCAACCCCCCTCTAGCTCTGCGAGCGCAAAGTCTTGGTCCACTGTAAACGTGGAGTTTTATTGTGTTAGTCGCGGATTTACGAATCTTCGGTCTTTATGGGGTCTCTTACACGTTAAATCCTAGGACTCTGATTAGATTATGTTACGTGGAGGAAAGAGGACTTACTTGTTGTCGATCTTAAATAATAATCTCGTCCCTGAAGGAGTGGTCACCGACAAGTTGGCGCAAGGTTGGTGGACGGACCCTCGGCGGCTCACGGAACTGATGGAGTTTCTTCCTTTTGCGGACGTCGAGGCCGTGGACTGATGTAGCGCAACAGAGTTTTTAAGTCTGGCGACGCACTCTTGTGATAAAAGTCTAGGTACTGAAGAAGTTAAGTGAAGTGCTCTTTCCTCCGCGGAATCAGGATTTATATACTGTATTTTTCGTTGGGAGTGGGTTGAATATGCCGATTTGGCTGGCGCTTATTGGTGGATCGGAGTAACAATTTTCTAACTTATTTTCTAGTGGGGATTCGGTAGCGCCCGATTGTCGCCTGTTTTTTGTGACAAAGAGTACCAGTCCTCTTATCGTTTGTTAATAAAGCAAGTTTAATTATCTCTTCTAGAGCGCGGCTGTAGGTCGTAATATGGTGACGTTAATGGGATTTATGTTCGATTCTTGTCATTTAGGAGGTCTGGTTCCACTTGTCATCGTGGGTTTTGAGTGTTTGTCAGATCATAAAAATGAAGAAAGATTGTTAGTTCGTAGAAACGAAGATTGTTAGATCGTAAAAAGGGAAGATTGTTAGATCGTAAAAATGGAAGGTTGTTAGATCGTAAAAATGGAAGATTGTTAGATCGTAAAAATGAAGGGGAATAGTTTATCTTGCAGCTATGACCTCTCACGGGTCGACAACCTCTCATTTCCTTATTGTCTTTCTATTGGTCATTCGGGGGAACGGTCTCGGTGCTATTTTAGGAAAGAAAGAAATCGTGGAGTCCACTGGACGTAACAGTAAGAAAAAGAAAATTTTTGATTCGGGTGAGTTTTAAGGTTTTTCATATTTTTACTGGGACGTAACATTTAAAAGCAAAATTTTTCTCGGGACGTTACAAAGGAGATAACTTGAGGGTACTTGTGTGAGGTCGGTAGATGTTTACCTTTGCAGTTAACGCATCGCGGAGCCTCCTCTGAAAGGGGACAGTTTTCATTTTGTTCATGTCTACCTTCTCCACAACGAATGCAAATAGGACGACTCTTGCAGGAGTTACTCACATGTCCTATTTTAAAGCATGCGTAACAGATTTTTGTTTTTGGCACAAATGGAAGGACCGACCCAGGTAGCAAGATGTCGTCAATATAACGTCATTTTTAAGTCAATAACATGACGAAACTCACGTCATAAAAGACGTCAAAAACAAAATCATAATGACGGCTATAAGTCACAGACCGATGACGTGATACTTATGACGTCAAAATCGTGGCACAACTATGTCGAAAAACATACGTAATTTTATGAATATTATGTAATATAAAAATACAATTATACAACATTTATTTTACTTATTTTAAATGTTTGATATATTTATTATGAATTATGATAAGGAAATAAGGATTTAACGGATTTGAAGGCTCGAAGAATAATACAAACAATTTAGAAGCTTCTGAATATTATAGTTCCTGCAAGTCTTTGTTTATTTAAATATATATGCGTTACATAGCATATTTTTAACATAAAATGTTTCTATTTTTATGTGACATTTTTACTTAAATGACCTAAGGCTCATCGTGTTCGGTCTCCTCTTCCTGATTGGGGTTATCCTCGTTCATCCAGTTCCCGTCAGGCTCGGCTTCCATAAGTCTCTTTATCAATTCTAACTTTGATCCGGTCACCGGTAGGTTTCGTTGCTTCAGTTTGTCCTTAAGTCGAAGTATCGTAAAGTGAGTGGCTGCCTCCATCGTGATTCCGTAAAATATTGTTCTTTCACTTCCGAATATCGGTTGCGTTACTCATAGATATCGACCGCGTCAACGTAATCGTAAAGTCTCCTTGGTCCATATACGATTGTCGGTAACCACTAAGATCGTCTCTCGATACAATTGAACGTTATGTTCGAGTGTCTTATTGCCACCACCAGCCGATGTCAGCACCTATGCTTCCCAGCTGTGGAGCTTCCCGTAACTCAAGAAACTTTTCGAACACGTACTTAAAATGGCAGACAGCGGATGTGATCCTTGCCACGTAAAGGGATTCGTCGTCCTCCCGTTTTCGTAATGCTTGTCCGTTTCACAGGATCGGTAGACCCCGTAACGAAGTGCGAAGCGAACTTATCCCAGATAGCACAGGACGTCCTCAGGATCATCCTGAATACGTCCCGGGATGTCCTGGGATCTTTTCAGGACATAGTTGTATTACTGTAAATATTTTATATAAATATTTTATGTATAAAACTTCAGAAATAATTCTAGAATGTTAAATACTGTTGTAAATAAAAATCTTCCATAAGCGTTCACATAGCATATAAGAAAATGTTTGGATTATATTATAATCTAACGGTTTATCTGTTCTTTCTTTGCAAGATCTAA
>NW_011966922.1:10622-15887 GCF_000949405.1 Vollenhovia emeryi | reverse complement strand
ACGACGAGAATACAGTATCCGCGCTCAGAACACGAATATCTAGCGAAATGGCGAAATAAGCCTTCACCGAAAAAAATTGTATTCTCATTTTAAGTATATTTCACTTACTTTCAGAATATTTACCTCTAAAATAAGCACCAAGAGGATCCTCTTTATTTAAGAGGGGAATCCTCTAAACAGGATATTCTTATCAGATATTCTTAACATGTAAGAATATATACTTAATGTTGTTTTAATATGTTTTCTTACGAAATATGTTAATTAATATCTGGGATTATAAATGTTAATTAATGTCGCACGGAGGGAAACGGGAACGCACCACGATGCCCTCAACTATGTCCTTCGATCGCACCGATGGGAACGTGTACGTACTACGATGGCGGTGTATTAGGTATACGGATCGCTCGGATGGAAACGGGAACGCACCACGATGCCGTGCACTATGTCCTCCGATCGCACGGATGGAAACGGGAACGCACCACCATGCCGTGCACTATGTCCTCCGATCGCACGTATGGAAACGGGAACGCACCACGATGCCGTGCACTATGTCCTCCGATCGCACGAATGGAAACGGGAACGCACCACGATGCCGTGCACTATGTCTTCCGATCGCACGGATGGAAACGGGAACGCACCACCATGCCGTGTAACTGTCCACCGATTGCGCGGATGACAACGGCTCCGAAACGGGCGCGCACTGCGATGCTTACAACTTCCACAGATCGCACGGATGGCAACAGCTCGTTAACAAACACGCACTGCGACGCGTAAAACATCCACCGATCGCGTGGACGGCAACGGCTCGGAAAGAGGCGCGCGCTACGATGCCGTGCAATATGTCCGCCGATCGCAACGGATGGAAACGGGCACACACTATGATACCGTGCACTATGGTATGTCCGCCGATCGCACGGATGGACTTGTCTCTCTTGCCTCGTCTCTGAGGCCCTACTGCGTGCACTCGCAGAAATACGCATGTACGGACGACACAAAATAATTTGTATAATTTTCTATCGGATACTTTTTAATCGGAAATAACATATCCGTTCAGGCACTAAACTTTATCGGATAAAATATTCGGTTTTTATCCGATAAAGAGCAACATCCGATTAGATTGCCATAAGATTTGAACGGAAAAAGAATAACTTCTCATTATCCGATAACATTTGATCGGAAATAATATTTCATCGGATGAAGGTAGCCATCATTCTATCGGATACCTTCAAATTCGATAGAAATGCATCGGATTAAACACTTTAACGGTTTTTTCCGTTTAAAACCGTTTAAAACTGCCGGTTGTCATGCGAGCCTTTTCAAGAATTAAATCTTCATATCGTGGAAGCAGTTTAGCGTTCGCGTATTCTTTAGCACCGTTGTTCAAAGGAGTGCCGTCTACAGGGCCGGCGAAACGTTTTTAATCCGAGTGGGTAGTGCAGCGGGGGGATGGGGGAGGGGGAACAGGGCGTTATTATGTTTGGTTATTATGTTATTATTATATCCGGTTTATTATGTTTCTATGTGTGCAGTGCAAAAACCGACGTTCGCTTAGCATTTCGAGAAATAAATTTGTTTATAAGTATTTCTAAATCGAGGTTATCAACTGCATCTGGATAAGAGTGTAAGATTTCTACGTGATTTAGTCGATTTTGCAACATCGTCAAGCGCAAGTAATTTTTGACCCGTCGTAAAACAGAAAAGTTTCTTTCGTTAGTGCAAGATGACCCTGGAATAGTCATAAGTAATCGAATAAAGCGCAAATATTCTGGAACAAGTCCCATGCACCAATCTCTTTCGTGCATGAATTCCACAACATCTTTCAAAGTTTACGGATTCTTTCCTTTTCGTTTCATAATACTTAAAGCCATATCTTTATCACTCACTAATCTGAATTCGTCAAAATCACCCTTATAAAAGGTGACAATTTTTTTCACGTCCACTGCTTCACCGACGACGAAACGTTCAAAAGTTTTAAAAAACTTGCTGAGTCAGTATCAAAGCGACTTTTTACAGAGACATAACTTGGTCAAATACTTCATAATATATCTTTCGATAATAGTCTTCTGGGGTCTGGAAAACATGATTTTCGACTTTGCTATTGTCTATTCACTTGGAAATTTTGCGTTTTCGAGGCAAAGTTGGTTCTTCAATGTCGAATTCTTTGGAAAGCTTGTTACTATTCAGCCAAATTGATTCAAACTTAGTGTTACGTCCCTAGAGCCCGGCCGCTTCGAAGGTGCAGAGGTAGGGCCAATTAAAGACGTGATCGCTGTTTCGGGTTAAATGGATCTATGCGATCCGCCCCGGGGATGGCGCGATCTGAGTCCTTGAAGGATGGAAATATACCGGAGGTAGATCTTAACTACTACAGGAAGGAACAAGCAGACCGTGGTAGGGAAAATTTTAATTTTTCTTTATTTATTTAATTTATCATCATTCTTAATCAATGGTAATAATCTCTACATAGTCATCTAAGTCGTTAGACCCCCCCGAGGTCTAAAGGGGCGAAGTCGAACACGCCACTGTCTAGTAGATTGGCATACAGGAGAGGGGCTTTGTCGTCGCCAGGGAGTAGATCCAGTATGAAATCAACTACTCTGGGGTCTGTCTGGTTCTTACGGCTGAGATGCCGCAGACTGGGATTTGGCTTGAGATCTTTCCAAATTCTTCGTAGGTTCGAAATGGCCGCGCCCGAAATAAAGTGACCGGAAGCAATCTTAACAATTGCTGGCGACTTCCTCAGACTGCGCAGGTATTTCTCTTTTCTTTCGCGATGCTGTCGTCCTGCTCTATGTTTTCTTTTTCCCATCTACAGGACAAAGGAACGAATATTATAGCCGGGCGACGTGATACCACAGCCACTGAGTTCCCCAAGCGTTTTTATGCTTAGGTACTTTAGGGTATCCTTCAGCGATTGAATGCTAAAGGAGGAGGGGGGGAGAGGTATGATGGGAGTGGACGTGATTTTTAATGCCAACGGTCCGCGGAGGCGGGTAAGGTGGATTGAGATATAGCTGAGATTGTTATTGAGTCTTCGTTCGGGCGTTCATTTATTCTTTCACAGTGCATGAGGAAGTCCTTGAAGACTCGTAAGCAAAAGACGCATTGACCAATAGGGCGAGCTATAGATAAATTGCTGTTACATTCAGTGCACTTGTCGTCCTGGTAGGTGAAGCCTACGTAAACAGATCGTCTAGAGAGGAATTGATATTCCCCTTGTACTGCGGCAGGTTTGACGCGATAACAGTCTGCGCAGATGGATTTGTCGTTGTATACTAGGTGCTTGTAGAACCGTGTCTCTCTGCAGAGGACAGAGTGGATCCAATCGAGAGTAAAACCACGAAGTTATTTCTTTAGCTGGCTCGAAACTGATTTCTCCGGCGAACGGGGGCATCGTTTAGAAGAAAATATCGTTGGCCTTAGGTTTACCCGTAGGAAGTTTTGTCTTGGAGAAAAAAGGGTCTACAAAAAAAAAGGTATACAAAAAAGGGTCGAGGGACCGAAGTGAAACTCGATTTCACTAAAGGGGAACTCGATTTCGCTAAAGGGAAACTCGACAGAACGCGAACAGGATTTTTTCTGTTTCTGACTTAGAATAATTTAATTTATTCACTTACCTCGACGGGGTTACCAGGTACTTGCAGTGGTCGTGCACCACCGCACCGTAGTGTTTGTCCAAGATCTCGTTGCGCTTCTCCAGGTACCGAGATCGTCGCGGGTCGTTTTCCGGGATGTCGCGTGGCGGTAAGTTCGGGCAAGGGTCCTCGAACTTAATCAACTTCCACGTTATAGCCGTGATGATTGTTTCTGGTTCGAGTGGCTCGACACCGAGATAAATGTTATTTGCTGGTTCGCTCACGTATGTACGAAAAATTCTCCGTAGCTGGTTCTTACGTCCGGCGTGACGAGTTTTGGATTTAACCATGGGAAGGATTTTCGATCTGGCTCAGAAACTCACTGTGCGGTGGTCCGCACTCGTAGAATCTCAGGATAAACCTACTTATTGGAAAATAAGGTGTATTAACTGTAGCGATGTTTGGCATGGGAAGGATTTTCGATCTAATCCAGAAAACTCACTGTGCGGTGGTCCGTACTCGTAGAATCTCAGGATAAATCTTCGAGGTTAAGTGGGAATAATAGTTAAGCTGGATTAGAGGTGGATAATAATTCTTCTTTACTCACGTTTTAAACAAGGTAGATATATTCTAAGAGTTGAGGTTACACTTGTTACTTAAGGCTTATTTAGAGTTAGAGCTTAAACTAGATTTAGGATGAGAACGCGTGATTACTGAGTTTCGGCTTCGACTGACTACTGGCCGCGACTGCTGGCCGCTGCTGACAGACTACTACTGAGTCTAGACGTCGATTAACTGTGTGCACTGATGCCAGCCGAGAACGTTTGCCCACACGCTGTAGCGGTGGTGGGGGTTGGAGTGGGGATAGTCCGTTCGGCCACGCGCGCGCGCACTCTCGCACACAAGCAACGCGCCGTAAATACGTGTGCACACGTATATACGGCGCGTTGCTTATGTTACGTTCCTTCGTCGCGGCCGCTATCAGTAAGGCGGAGGTCGGACGTAGAAGGAACGGGGTCGCTATTTTAAGGATAGTGGATCTATGTGATCCTCCTCTGGGACTGGCGACCTGGAGCCGCTGGATGGGACTAAGATCGGGAAGAGAATATTTCTACCGTGATAAATTTATGTCATTTTAATTACCCAAAAAAATTTTATTAAGATCAGTTTCTATGATATGAAGCGGGATAATTACTTAAAAATATCGAACACTGATTCGTCAAGGTCTCCCGCCACGAAATTATCAAAGAGCCCACTAAGAACTGGGCATTGCGCTCCTTCGGGAAATGTTTCATATACGGGCAAGGGCATAGTATCTTCGTTTTCCAAGTCCACAATAGGGGGTGGAACGGGAAGATCTGCCTTTCGACTCCTGGGTGTAGGGTCAATAGAGACCCGGAATCCGCACTCAGCGGGCACGTATAAGTCTGAGTCGTCGATCTCACGTCGTAGTTGGCGTAACCGGTTTATTGATTTGTCGGAAAGGAAACGCCCGGAGACGTTGGACAGTATCACTGGCCGTTTCCGTAGATTTGCAAAGTAACGTTCCTTTCGTTCGCGGTGTTGTCGCCCCGAGCTTGTCTGTGAGGGATGAGCCGGTCCAACCGTGAGGTTAACGGATACGGCGGGGGAAGGGAATGTCAGGAGAACGGCGCGATGCGCACGGAATCTGCGCGACACGCACGTACAT
>NW_011966922.1:0-9750 GCF_000949405.1 Vollenhovia emeryi | reverse complement strand
ATGCACACTGGCTATGTGCGCCCCGAGACACATGCCGATGTTTGCGTTTTACCATCTAAGGGAGGAACGTAATTGGAGTTAGTAATGCAGCCCGGCGTTTCATGCCACAGCTACGGACAGGATCCCTGGCGGTAAATGCCTGAGGATTTCTTGGGACGTCCGTGGCGATTTTTATGCCTCTAGACTGGGAGGGGATTTTCTTAATTATAAGTGTTGCAGAGGATCTCATCTAGGGCGGTTGATGCCACTTGACGAGGGATTATATCCGCGGCGGTTAATGCCTGCAAAAGAAAGGAGGGGCCGCGGCGTTTTAATGCCAGTGGTCCACGAAGGATGGTGTTACGTCCCTTCGTCGCGGCCGCTATAGTAGGCGGAGGTCGGGCGTGGAAGGGACGGGGTCGCTATTTGGAGGTTACTTGATCTATGCGATCTTCCTCAGGGACTGGCGACCAGAAGTCGCTGGATGGGACTACGTCAGGAGTAGGACAATTCTGCCGTAAATAATTCGTGTATTAATGATTTCTCCAGGAAAAATTTTATTTTAACATTGGTTTTTATTTTGTCGTAGGGAAGAGTGATTACTCAATACTGCGGAACACCGCGTCATCGAGGTCTTTAACTACTAAATTATCGAACACCTCGGTAAGGATTGGACGTTGCGATTCTCCTTCAAGTGCTAGAAATACGTCCAGCGGGATCGTATCTTCGTCTTCAAAATCCGTGGGTAGAATGGGAAGGTCTGGCGTTTGACTCCTAGGAGTAATGTTGATAGACACCCGGAATTCACACTCAGCTGGGATATATAGATCCGCGTTGTTAATCTCCCGATACAGTTGACGCAAACGCTTTATTGAATTGTTGGAAAGGAATTTCCCGGAGACATTGGATACTATCGTCGGGCGTTTCCGTAGGCTGGCGAGGTAGCGCGCCTTGCGTGCGCGGTGCTGTCTGCCACAACGGTGTTTTCTTCTAACCATCTAGGGGGTGAACATAACTGGTGTTACTTAGGGATGTCCGTGGCGGTTTTTATGCCTCTTGACGGAAAAGGAGTTTGAATTGTTACAGTGGATCTCGTCTGTGACAGTGAATGTCATTTAACGAGAGGTTATCCGCGGCTATTGATGCCTGCAGACGAAGGGAGAGGCCCCGTGGCGTTTTTAATGCCACTGGTCGATCGGGGTCGGAGAGTTCGTTTGGGAAATTGCCAAGATGGTTTCTGAATCTAGATGAGGGCGGTCACCCACGTTTCGGCAGCGCAACAAAAAGTCTGCTAGTATTCGATAACAGATAATGCAATGGGACGCTAGTCGTTGAACTGACAGATCGATCCCGCACTCGATACACTTGTCGTCCGTATAAATGTATCCTATGTGAATGGTACGTCGCAAGGTGAATAGGAAGTTACTCTGGTTCTCCGCGGATTTAGTATGAAAACAATTAATGCACGTGCTCTCGGCGCGGTTCGACAAGTTAATATAGGATCGAGTTACTCTGCATATAGCTGTATTAATTCAGTTAATCGGAAAACGAATAGATTCAGGAAAACTTATTTCTCCAGCAAAAGGGGACATTACGACAAAAGAGACCCTTCGAGATCTCGGGTCCCCCCCCAAAAAAAGGGTTACTCAAAAAAAAGGTTGCCTCAAAAAAGGTCGACCCCAAAAAAAGGGTTGATGGATGCGGAGGGTCGAGAAAATCGGTTGTACAAAAAAAAAAGGGTCATCCGGTCCCTTTCAGGGGAATTTTACTTGGGGTGACGAGAAAACTGGCTGGACTGACGATTTCCAGAGTACGTAAAATTTAACGTAATTCTACCTTGTAGAAGATTTTCTAACTCCTTGACTCCTGGATCTAGCTCCGCCGTAGAAAGTGGCGAGGATCTCGTCTCTCCAAGCCAAGTATCGCTGCCTCCGAGGGTCTGCTTCCGGGATGTTGTGCGGCGGAAAATTTGGGTGCGGGTCCTCAAATTTTATAAGCTTCCACGGTATGGCGACGGTGTCTGGTACGGGTTCGACACCGAGATAAATATTGTTCGCGGGTTGAGTTGAATATTCTCGAAAGATTCTTCGTAATTGGTTTTTCCGTCCGGCGCGACGAGTTTTCGATTTTACCATGGAGAGGATTTTCGGTCTGTCCCGGGCCTCACTGTGCGGTGGTCCGCACTTGCGAAGTCTTAGGATAAACCTACTTATTGGAAAAATATTAATGATGTTTGATTCGGAGTGATTTTTAGGTTAGTTCGAGACTTACCGTGCGGTGGTCCGCACTTGCAAGATTAGGATGGGTCTTGAGTAGGAATGATGATTAATAATTTTACACTCCCGTTTCTTAATAAGATTATATTCTAAGAATTTAAGATTGTGGGTTACACTTGCACTTAACTAGATTTTGACTTAACTATAGAGTTTGAGAGTTTGATTTCGACCGAGTTCGAATTTCGACTGACTTCTACTGAGTCCAGACGTTGACTGACTTGAGAGCAGTGATGCCAGCCGAGACGTTAGCACGGTCGCTGCAGCCGCGGTGGGGGTAGAGTGAGGATAGTCCGTCTGGCCACGCCTGCGCGCGCACGCTCACACACAAGCAACACGTCGTAGCCAAGCGTCGAGCGCACACGTTTTTACGACGTGTTGCTTGTGTGCGAGCGTGCGCGCGCAGGCGTGGCCAGACGGACTATCCCCACTCTACCCCCACCGCCGTTGCAGCGACCGTGCTAACGTTCTCGGCTGGCATCACTGCTTGAGAGCGTTGCGCTCCGCGTCTTAAGCCGCAGTTTCACGCAGCGAGTAAAAGCTGGCGTTTTACCCCCACTCCACCGCCACGCAAAGCAGCGTTAAAAAGCTGTTCGCTATCGCCTCTATCCTTTTCATGTAGCGAATAGAAGCTCATTTCATCACAACGCAAAGCAAGCGTTAAAAAGCGACGATTGCTAAGTACATTACCTGATATAACCGCAACTGCAACATAAAAATGGAGTTGGAATATTATAATCAATACATCGAGTACGTAAAATATTATAAACATACAGTGGCAGTTATAGCTCAAATTAGAAGACGACGTATAGCTGCTGCAGTTGCTGCGATGTGTTTGATAAATGAAAAAGAAATAAATATAAGAAATATAATTATTAATACAATATAACAAAATTAATCTATCTTATATAAATAAATAAGAAACAAAGAGCAGTCTAACCTATAAGTATGTTTGCTGTATGTTTGCTGTATGTATATAATATGTACTAACTTCGTTTATATTTTTGGGTGCTGTCAATTGATTAAATCCTTCAGCCATAATTTCTTTTTTATACACTTTTAAGTAAAATAATTTAAATTTCAGCGTTGCTTGAGCAATTCGCTAAAAGTTGGACTGTGTCGAACTTTGAGCGTTTATACATTCGCCATTCTGGCAGGAATTTATGGAGAGGGGGTAAAACGCCAGCTTTTATTCGCTGCGTGAAATTGTGCCTTTATACTAAAGTTTTACAGATGGCGGCCATCCCTACCACAGGGGCGGCGTAGGCGGCTCGAGTCACGTGGTCGGGAAAACCGCTCATCCCTTCCATGACCGCGGCGTAGGCGGCTCGAAGTGGCATTTGTCATACGCATAGGGGAAACTAGGTATCCCTAGGGCTCAGGGCAGGCTCAAGCTGCCATGGGTCCCTCGCATGTGAATATTCTATTCAGGGGCGCCCCAAGGCGGGCGCGGGCCCCTTTTCTAAATTTTCTTACAAGGTTATAGATTGAAGGGCGTAGTGCCCTTTTACATTCGATTTTACTAAGTATTAATAGTTTGCGATTCCTGGTTATTATGAATTGTCGAGTATTACGATAGAGATTAATATTTCAATTTTGCGTACAGAAGAGAGAATAATAGTAATAATAATGATAATAAAAAAAATTTAAATTATTCTGGGGATGTCACACCTCCCTCCTTATAATAAAATGTTGGACGTTATGTTCCAACATTTTTACAGTAGGTTAGTAGCTTATATTACTTATTATTAATACAGTGAATTAGGGGATTTGTTTGTGTAAGTATTTATTTAATTCGCCATAATCCATTGCCCGGGGCTCGGTGGGCTCCGGATTCTTGGGGTCGGGGTTAGGCGGGGGGGCTTCCTTTTCAAGGGGGGTGAGTTCCGTCGGGCCCATCTCGATATCGGTAGTTCGCTCGGGTGATTGCGCCTTTCTTCCTCCCAGGTGTAGAAGTGTAGGATACTTCAGGTGTAAGGATTGAAAGAATTGTATCACTGGTTAGTTCAGAATGGCACACTTGTATTTCGGTCCTTCTAGTTCGACGTCGGTGAGCGGACTGCCTCGTCACGCTTCCCCCAAAACAAAAAAAGATCATGCCCCCTGCAGGGACGGAGACGACAACCAAACACAACTACTACCAATTCGTTCTCTCCTACAGAAGTAAGTGGGTGATGGAACTCCAGACTGCTCCCAGTAGGTGTAGACTCCATCCATAAACGGAGTGCAATGCGTATCCTCGAATGATTGAGTCAACCACTAGTTTTGCCAATCGTATGAGGAATACGATGGCTAGGACTCCTGCGCTGGCGGATCCGAAGGTGATGAATCCGCGCCATAGTCGTGTTCCTGCGTTTTCAGCTAGTTTATTCAATGTGTCTTCATCCATCAGGTTGTAAAGAGAGACCGTTCCTCGTGGGATGGGTTGTCCCATGGCTCCCTGAGCCAAGGTGTTGATCATCGCTGGTTTTTCGATTGGGAACATTATGTGGTTCCGTAATCGATCTAGATCTTCAGGTGAGTAGAGCCCCGCTGGTTGCGAGGCTCGAAGGGCTGACATATTTCCACTGCGGTTTCGTGAGTGGATGTATGACAGGGGGTGGTAGTGATTCTACCGGTTTGGGCATTAGTTTATACTAGTTGTTTGAGGGGAATGGCTAAGGAATATTTCGTTAAAAGGTCTTGGATGGTGAGTATGTAGGTGTTTCCGTTTTTTGTTGTAGGCAACGGTCCCATTATGTCCATTGCGATCTTGTCAAATGCTGTTCTTGGTGTGTCCATCAAAACCATGGGTTGCTTGGTCTTGACTCTCACTAACTTTTTTAGTTGACAGTTTCGGCAGCTATTGACGAATTCCCGTACATCTTCTTTCATCCCTTGCCAGTAGTACCGTTCCTTGAGTCTTTTGTAGGTTTTTGTTACGCCTTTATGTCCTCCTACAGCGGAACCGTGGAGTTCTTCTAAGATCTTGCGTCTGTCGATTTCTTGAGGTAGGCTGATCTCGTTTCTACAGAGTAAGATTTTTGTTGGATGTCCTTGGAAAACCTTTTCCAGTCTCTTTCTTATAACGGATCCTGGTACACCGTCGACATCTCCTTTGCAAAGAGATATTGTGACCAGCTCGAGTTCGGTGCAAACGTCCATTAGGAAGGCGATTGCTTTCGACACGTCCTTGTTTTTTGTTATATCGGATACGTGTGTCTTTATGGGCAAGGCGATGATTTTCCTTTTCCCGTCGGTGGCTACTCGAGCGCGGCCGATGAGGGAACTTGTGATATGTGGAAATTGTCCTTCTTTCTCGAGCATCCTGCTTCCTGGGTCGCAAGGTGCTCCTTCTTGGGTGATGAATACAACCAGGTTGTCCCGTCGAGCTAAGAAGTGATCCTTAATGACGGTTATATAGGCGTTGGTTTGATGGGTTAATGTGCAAGGTTCATTGGGATTGTCGAATATGTCGTCACTAGAACTGCTAGTTTCGGAGCTGTTGTCTATCCCTGGATCTGAATCGCTATCATCTGTGATATTGTCTTCTCCGATGGCTTCTTGTGACTCGTTTTCCTCCGGGGGTGGTGGTAAGGGGGAGGAAGTTTTTGTTGTTTTAGGTCGTTTTGAGGAAAACAGGGAGTCATCGGAATCGGGACTTAGTTGTCGTCTTTGCAGGGGTAGGATCTGTTGTTGGAGTGGCGGGTTTCTGGATAATGCGTCGGCGTTCACATTTGATTTTCCGGCTTTATACATTATTTCGTATTCATACTCTAATAGTTTTAAACGCCACCGGGCCAACCGAGAAGTGGGATCTTTCACAGAATTTAACCATACGAGGGGTTTGTGGTCCGTGACCAATTGAAATTTTCGCCCGTATAGGTATGGTTTCAAATGGTGTACACAGTATACAATGGCCAACAACTCTTTTTCTATTGTCGAATAGTTTTGTTCGGGTTTGTTTAATAATCGAGAAGTATACGCTATTGGAAGGTCTCTTCCTATTTTTCCCTGACTCAAGATTCCACCCACAGCGAAGCCTGAGGCGTCCGTAGTGACTATGAACGGCTTGGTGAAATCGGGGTACTGAAGTATGGGCTCCGCGCAAAGAGTGTTTCGGAGCTGGATAAATGCGGCTTCTTGAAGAGAAGTCCATTCGAAAGTTGCGTCTTGTTTTAATAATTCCGTTAGTGGCTTCGCTGTCTTTGAAAAATTGGGTATGAAGCGGCGGTAGTATCCCGCCAGACCCAGAAATTGTTTAATGTTTTTTGCGTTTTTTGGTTGCGGGAAATTTTCTACCGCTTCCAGTTTCCGAGGGTCTGGTCGGACGCCACCCTCTGTGGGGACAGGCAAATGAATGAAATCCTCCGTTCTCAAACTCACTTGCTTGCGTTTCACACACCTTTATTACCAGCCAATCTTATCTCACACGACGACGGGTCCCAAGTGCCCAGTCCCGTCTCCCTCGCTCACCTCTCCCTCTACTTCTCCCGCATACGCCGCCGCCGCACGCACTCGCCGCGCGCGCCCTCCTTGCCAGGTATCCCTACGCGCTATCCGTGACAACCCTCACTTATTATATATGTCCCAGATAAGTGTCCCAGATAACTTCCTTGCGGAGGAATTCGCACTTATCTGGTTGAAGGCGCAGGCCTGCCTGTCGGAGGCGGTCTGCCAGTTTCGTAAACTTAATGTTATGCTCGCGGAGCGAGCTAGCATAAATAATTATGTCGTCTAGGTAGACGAACAATTCGGCTCCTTGTAAGCCTGATAGGGCTAGATTCATGAGTCGCTGGAACGTCGCAGGGGCGTTCTTTAATCCGAAAGGCATACGTTTGAACTCATAATACCCGTATGGAGTTGAAAAGGCGGTCTTATGCGCGTGCGACTCGTGCATCTTAATCTGGCGGAAGCCTGAAGCCAAATCAAATACGCTAAAGTATTTGGCGCTTCCTAACTGATCTAATATTTCGACGATATTTGGTAGGGGATAAGCGTCGCCCACGGTTTTTTCGTTTAATCCGCGGTAGTCTATCACCATCCGCCAACGCTTATTCCCTTTGGAATCGGATTTTTTGGGTACTATCCACAAGGGGGAATTATAAGGAGAGGTGGATGGTTCAATTATATCGTTTTCCAGTAATTCCTGGACTTGTTTATTTATTTCCTCTTTGTGGATAGGGGAAAATCGATACTGTTTTGTGTGGATCGGTTGGTCGTCCACTGTTTCGATTTTGTGTGATAATACGTTAGTTGAATTTAGTTTGTCGGAAGGCGTATGGAAGAGGTCACTATATTCTTCCACCAACTCTTGACGTGTTTAATTTCCTCCGCGTTTAGGTGATCCAATCTTAGCAACGTCTTCACCTCGTGAAGCCGGGCGTGTCGGTTGGATTCCTGTTTGTTTATCGCGGCGACCGTACGCATTCTTCGCGAAGGGAGCCTCTTGTGTCCTAAGATTAGAGGCTCCTTCACGGGTTTTTTGCGTTCGGGGTTAAGCGAGGGATCACTCTTTTCGTACCCTAAGGGGACAAGAGGATCTTTCGGATTTCGGGAATATGTGGATGTGTTTTCCTCGAGAGGAGTTTGTTCTTTGGGCCCTAGGGCGAAGGAGATTTTATGAGGCAATAAGATTTTGTTTTCCCTAAGAGGGAAGGATTCCTCAGGCCCTAAGGCAGAGGAGGGTTTATGAGGTAATAAATTTTTATTTTCCCTAAAAGGGTAGGATTCCTCGGGCCCTATAATATTTGACTGCCGGTTTTCGCTTTTTGTTAAATGTCTTTCGATTCTCATCCTGAATTTTTGCAATACACTGCTTTGCATTTCTACGTAAATCGTCTCGGCCGTCCTGAAAATCTTTGATCCATTCGTTCTCTAACGCTTCCTTTTCTTTCTCAGCAAATTGAAATCTTGCATTCTGCTTCAACATATTACTCAATGGACGTGCTATAATTGAATAATTTTGGATAAATTTTCTGAAATAGCCACTTAGTCCGAGAAAACTTTGTACTTGCTTTGCGCTTGTTAACTCTGGGAATTTGCGTACTGCTTCCACTTTGCGTGTGGAAGGATATACTTTTCCGTCTTCTATTATATGGCCAAGGTACTCTATTTTACTCTGCAAGAAACAGCATTTTTTTATTAACAGCAGTTTATTATTAATCCTGCGTCACTAGCGATTTTAAGTATTATTTCGAGATTTCGGACTCCGGTATCTCTATCTACGGAAGGTATTATCAGATCATCTAAGTATGTCAGCACTATTTTATCGCGTATTGCTTCCCGGAAAATTGCATTAATAAATCGTTGGAAAACAGACGGCGAATTACAAAGACCGAAGGGAATTTTTAAAAATTCGAAGTGACCCTCTGGAACGATAAATGCTGTATACTTTTGACTGTTTTCGGCTATTGAGACATGGAAAAATCCATTCTTCAGGTCTAAAGTACTAAAAAACTTTGCGTTCTGTAAGCAGTCTAACTGATCCTCTATAATAGGAAGCGGATATCTATCTCGTACAATTTTCTTATTCAGCTGTCGGTAGTCGACACACAGCCTAGTACTTCCATCCTTTTTCGCGACTAATACTACCGGACTAGCGTATTCAGAAAGAGAAGGTTGAACGATGCCATTTCGATTTCTCTCTCTCTCTCTCGGTGACACGTCGAGCTCTCTGATATATCGGTTCTTCATCTTTTAAGACTATGGTCATCTTAATGTCTATCTCATTAACCTTTGACGGACGATAATTATTAACAACGTTTTCGAGAGCTGATCGATGTCTCTCTTCCGGAATGTGAGTTGTGTCTATTTTATCAATTCCCTCAGATCCCAAATTTATTTGAAATATCTCAGGTAATTCAGTGTTTATGGGTCTTATTAATACATCTCCGTTCTTAACACGTAACTCAACTGTATTCAAAAAATCGTTCCCAATAAGGAATTTATGACTGATCAGACTATCTGACACAACCCTGATTAAAATGATGTACGAACGTCCATCTACTATTAATTTTGCGGAAAACTCTCCAAGCGTTACATTATTGTTCGACCCTATACCGCGAAAACGAATTTCTTTATAATCCAACGGAGGAGATCCTATTTTAACATATTGATCCGCGTGCATTAAACACAAATCGCTCCCTGTATCGATCAAAGCAACGACTTTATGATCGTTAACTGTAACTTCCTTAACACACTTTGTTTTAGTTACCTGTGTTGCCGCACAGCTGTCTTTTACCTCTTTTTTGGGACATTTCGACGCAATGTGTCCACGCTCGCCGCATTGAAAGCACTTAGGTCCATTTTCTTTGGTCGGACAGTCCTTGCCGTGGTGATCTGGTAGGCCACAGTTGAAGCAGTTTTTCTTTCCATTGTAACGTGATTTGTGCCGCTCGCTGCCGTCCCTTTCCGATTTTTGGTGAGGCCATGTCTTCTCCCTTGATTCGCTTTTGGTTCCTAGACGTCTCCTATCCCGCAGTGTGATTTTCTCGAACGCCTCTATCAGTAATGTTTT
>NW_011966921.1:51552-55651 GCF_000949405.1 Vollenhovia emeryi | reverse complement strand
TTTGGTCCTTCGAGCCGGATGGGCAAATGTTAGTGGAAAAGGAAGGTGAAACCATTCGTCGTGAGGTGAACAGTGCACGAAGACACGTGGTCGAGCCGTGCTGCAGGCGTGTCTCGTGGAGCACGTGAATAAGTACGGAGCTGCTACCATGGAGAGCGTTCTGGCGATGCAGCAGGTGACGTGCGGGTTGCTCGCAAATGCCTTATCGAATTTTAAGAAGATCGGGCGTAACAACTTAACGCCCGCCAAGGTACGTTCGCGCATCTCCAGCTTAAAAGGGAACTGGGAGACGTGCCGGCAGCAGCATTCGCAGCTCCTAGTGCTGACCCCCTTGGAGCAACGGAGGACGCAGGACTACTTCACGGCCCGGGTGTTCGAGAAACACGAGGAGATTTGTCAGGAAACGCTGGATTACATGCACGAAGCGTTGGAGGAGGTGGAGCCTACCATCAAAGTCGATAAGTCTCCGAGCGCGTCCTCGGTTGTGGCCCCTGAAACAAGTCTATTTTCGCGAACACAACTGCCGCCGATTAAGCTCCCTCCCTTTGCTGGAAAGGCCGAGGAGTGGGAGTCATTTCGCGACCGATTCACCGCGCTCATCATTAACAACCGCGATTTATCAAATTTCAGTCGTATTCATTTTCTTGTATCTAGTTTAACGGACGAGGCGCGCGAAGCGATTTCAGGCATAAACATCACCGCGGACAACTTTGAGGTTGCATGGAAAGCGCTGCATGAGCGTTATGAAAATAAGCGAAGGTTAATTGAGACTCACGTTTCTTCCTTGTGTAATTTAAAGGGCATGTCTCGAGAATCAGCACGCGAGCTTCATGCCATTCGCGATCAAGTTGAGCGGGCGATAAGTGCGCTCCGTTTGCTAAAGCGCACCCCCGAGGAGATGATGAGTGACATGGTCGTATTTTTAGTTACCCAGCGCTTAGACCTCACCACGCGTCGGGCGTGGAAATTGAAAATTGTTGACACGGATTCGCCGCCGTCCTACGAGGACTTGCTTCGCTTTCTGTCGTCGCGCGCGCATGCTCTCGATGAGATTGCTCCTTACGAGCCGCCGAAATCGCGCGCTCAGAGCGTAACGAATGCTACCACGGTCGCGGCTGCCACGTCTTCATGCCCTGTATGTAAACAGTTACATTTTTTAAATCGCTGTCCACGGTTCGGTGCGAAAAGCCCCTGTCAGCGGCGTGAACTGGTGGTGAATTTAAAGCGGTGTGTCAATTGCCTCGGATCAAGTCACTCTGAAGAACAATGTCGAAGTAAATTTACTTGCCGCGTGTGTAATGCAAGGCATCACACGCTTTTGCATGCTGACACTCCGCTTTCGCAGCAAACCGTCGCCTCATCTCCGCCTGCAGCGCTTGAGGCTTCGTCGCCGACCTCAACCACTAACTCCCCGTCGGAATCCCACTATGCGTTCGTATCACTGACTACTGCGCCGAAGCCCGTGATACTTTCTACCGCGACGGTTACAGTGCGTTCCTCAAGTGAGCGCGCTGTAACAGTCAGAGCTTTACTTGACAGCGGGTCAGAGGTCACACTTATGACGGAACGAACCGCTCAAAACTTGCGTGTCCGTCGGATACGCACTCGCGTAATCATGTCAGGAATAAACTGCATACAAACCAATGCCTGCCGTGCGGCAGCTGAAATAAGCATCTCGCCCAGAGACAGTTTAACGCCCTCCTTCAATACGACCGCATATATCCTTCCCTCTCTCACTAATTACACCCCTCGTCTCACGTCCGAGGTCACTCAGTGGCATCACTTGTCAGAGCTCAAAATGGCGGACCTCAACCCCTTAAGCAGCGAACCCATTGACTTAATTATCGGATCCGATTTATACAGCAGATTGTTAGTCGGTGCACGATGCGGAGCATCAAATCAACCAAGCGCGATAAACACGCACTTAGGATGGATCCTGTCGGGTCCGACGGCCAAGGTGGACATTAGTTCGACCCATTCTGTAAGTCCGCAGGGTGAAACTTCAGCCTTGCCTCATATCAGTGTTGGTGTTTGTTCTCTCGATCGCGACCTTCAAAAATTTTGGGAGATTGAGGAGATCCCTTCACAGGCACTACTCTCGCCGGACGACGATCGCTGTGAAAGGCATTTCGCGGAAACTCATTCGCGCGACCCTGATGGCAAATACGTCGTCCGCCTGCCCTTCCGATCCGATCCTCCACTCGATATAGGCGACTCGCGCGGCGTGGCTGAACGGCGGCTGCGCTCACTGGTGCGCAGACTTGATGCTCAGCCAGACTTAAGGCAACAGTATCAGGAGTTTCTCTCAGAATACGAAAGTCTGCGCCATATGTCACTGGTGGCCGCGCCACAGTCGCACTCACATCAGACAGTTTTTATTCCGCATCATCCGGTACTCCGCTCGGAGAGCAAGACCACCAAATTAAGAGTCGTTTTCGACGCGTCTAGCGTCACCGCTAACGGGTCGTCATTGAACGACCATCTCTTGACTGGTCCGAAATTACAAGCGGACTTGTCATCGGTTTTGCTCAGATGGCGCCAGTTTAAATTCGTTTACGCAGCGGACATCACCAAGATGTACCGTCAGATTGTGGTTAATCCTCGCGATCGATGCTATCAGCACATTCTTTGGGTTGATCACAACAATGCTATTCAAGAATACGAATTAAACACTGTGATGTATGGCACAGCTAGTGCTCCCTTTCTCGCTCTTCGCACTCTTGTCCAACTGCGACAGGATGAAGGAGTAACGTATCCGCGCGCGTCTTCCATATTGACCGACAACACATATGTCGATGATGTGTTGTTCGGCGCTGATGATCAACCGACTCTCATCCAGGCACGCACGGAGTTGTGTTCGCTACTCAAAAAGGGGGGTTTTGAGTTGCGCAAGTGGTCGAGCAATCGACCTGAGCTTTTAGCTGATATTGATCCGTCCAATAGCGGGCTCGCTCAGGAGGTGCCTTTCCGTCTTGATGATAATCTTAAGGTGTTGGGGGTTACTTGGAGTCCAGCCCGTGATTGGTTCCGATTCAACGTAGAGGTATCTACGCCAGTTCCTGTCTCAAAGCGACAGGTGTTATCAGTCATCGCTCGTTTCTTCGACCCCTTAGGGTGGGTCACGCCAGCCATAATTGCTGCGAAAATCCTCATGCAAGAGCTATGGAAGCTCGGGCTCGAGTGGGATTCTCCCATTCCGGCGTCGGTGCTAGAGCGCTGGAGAAAGATTTACTTAGAGCTCCCGGTCCTGCGCACTGTTCAAATCCCTCGCTGGACGGGATGGAGCTCCGACACTTGTCAAATGTCCATTCACGGATTCGCTGATGCATCCACTGTCGCTTATGCCGCTGTTGTGTATGCGCGTGTGGAGTCATCCTCCAGCCCAGTCACCGTGACCTTGTTGGCCGGTAAATCCAAGGTCGCACCCCTCAAAAATTTAACCGTTCCGCGACTCGAACTGTCTGCTGCACTCCTGCTCACTAGGTTAATCGAATTTGTAGTCTCTGCGCTCAGGGTTGAGTCGGCACCTATTCATTGTTGGACGGATTCCACGGTCGCTCTCGCGTGGCTCAGCAAGCATCCATCGGTTTGGAAGACGTTCGTGGCAAATCGCGTCTCCAGCATTCAAACCCGGATGCCTTCTGCCACGTGGCATTACGTCAACACCCACGAGAATCCGGCTGACTGTGCCTCGCGTGGGTTGCTTGGATCCGATCTGGTGAGCCATCCGTTGTGGTGGTCGGGTCCTCCATGGTTGATCTTGAGCTCTGCGGAGTGGCCAGGGCCGCCCGCCGGCGTCGTTGGAGTGGAGGCTCATGGCGAGGAGCGGCGGGCCGCGGTCCTTGGCGCTACATGTGATGCCTGCACCCCGCAATGGGACTTGGCTGGCCGATTTTCTTGGTGGCCCAAATTGATTCGAGTCACTGCTTACGTGCAGCGGTTTGTGGAGAGTTGTCGAGGTGTACGAAGCGTTTCCAGCCAAATGAAGACCGCTCCTTACGCGGTCACCGCGTCCGAGTATCATAAAGCCAGACAATTCTGGCTCAAAGTGATCCAGGCAGAAGTTTTTTCCAGGGAGCTCTCCGCGCTCCGCTCCGGG